>NC_086447.1:297151521-297336521 GCF_028390025.1 Pseudophryne corroboree
TGTAATGCCGTGAGTAAAAAACCTGACTGCATAGCAAATTTACTTGGCGCAGTCGCAGTGCGGACATTGCGCATGCGCGTTAGCGACTGATCGCTCCGTTGCGAAAAAAAAATAACGAGCGATCAACTCGGAATGACCACCAATGTGTGTTATATAATGTATTTGGAGGGGCACCATGTGTCACATAATGTGTTTGGGGGCACTGTGTATTATATAATATGTTTGGGGGGTACTATGGGGTCTTTTCAGGCCAGGCCGCAGCTGCTCATTCGCACGTGGCATAATGTGAATTTTGCCTCATACCGCGTGGCGTAATGTAAATTTCAGCTCATACCGTGTGACGTAATGCGATTATCTCTTGCTGTGTGGCAGAATGTAAATTTTGGCTCATACAGTGTGGCGTAATGTGAATTTTATCTCATAAAGCGTGGTGTAATGTAAATTTTGTTTCCTACCGTGTGGCGTAATGTGAATTGCGGCTCATACAGTGTGGTGTTATGTGAGTTGTGGCTCATACACTGTGGCGTAATGTGAATTGCGGCTCATACAGTGTGGTGTAATGCGAATTGCGGCTCATTCAGTGTGATGTAATTTGAATTGTGGCTCATACAGTGTGGCGTAATGTGAATTTTATCTCTTGGTGTGTGGCACAATGTAAATGTTTACTCATACTGTGAGGCGTAATATAGATTTTGGCTCATACCGCGTGGTGTAATGTAAATTTCAGCGGTGGCGTAATGTAAATTTCAGCTCATACCGTGTGACGTAATGTAATTATCTCTTGCTGTGTGGCAGAATGTACATTTTGGCTCATACAGTGTGGCATAATGTGAATTTTATCTCATACTATCTGGCGTAATGTAAATTTTGGCTCATACCATGTTACATAATGTGAATTTTGGCTTATGCCATGCGATGTAATGTGAATTTTAGCTTATACCATGTGGCGTAATGTGAATTTCGTCTCATATCGTGTGGTGAAATGTTCATTTTGACTCATACTGTGTGGTGTAATGTGAATTTTACACCAAGGCACACCACTCTCTGGTTCCGCCACTAGGTCAAGGATAGGTTGCGGAAGTGTAAGTAACGATAGGATGCAGCGGCAGCTAGGACTCAGGGTTATGCCTTAGCGGACAGTCAGTACCGTCCAGTGGTCTCACCATTATGTTTCATTTTATTTCTCTGGGGTGTATTATATCTACTTGTATTATTAGGAACTAGGGAGAAATTAGATTACGCCATGTGATTTTACCGATAGAATGTAAAATAGTGCTAGACACGCCCAAAAGGCGGTGCGAGACACGCCGAAAAGGTGGTTCACCCCTTAGCAACATTTTGAAAGGGCCCCTGTTCCAATGCTGTAGAGAGACACCTCTCCCCAGCAGTTGACAATTTTATGACCTATAATTGCATAGTAGTGACTTAGTTAATTTTATACCCCATAGTTTGTTTTATGAACCATAGTAGTTCCTTAGTTCATATTATGTCTTATTGTAGAGCTGCCAGTACACATTATACCACACAGTACCTCCAATTCATATTATGACATAGTGTCCCCAGTTCATATTTTGCCACATTATAGCGCCCATTTATAACATTCACTACACACTCATCTATTTAGGCTGGACAGTGGCTCGGACCCAATTGCTTGGGTGTGTGTGGTATGGTATGCCGGCGGTCGGGCTCCCGGCGACCAGCATACCGGCGCCGGGAAGTCGACAGTCGGCTTACCGACAGTGTGGCAAGCGCAAATGAGACCCTTGCCGGCTCGCCGGGCTCGCCACGCTGCTGGCATGGTGGCGCGCTATGCGCGCCACGCTATTTTATTCTCCCTCCAGGGGGGTCGTGGACCCCCACGAGGGAGAATAAGTGTCGGTATGCCGGCTGTCGGGATTCCGGCGCTGGTATACTGTGCTCCGGGATCCCGACAGCCGGCATACTGAAGACCACCCCAATTGCTTAGTAGGCAAATCTGGGAATTTGGTATGCAACTATATAACCTGGTTCAGTACTCCCTAAGCCTCTGGACCCAATAGCAATTGCACCTCTTGAAACCACTATAGCTAACCCCATGCTTTTACTGTATGTAAATCCATGAAGTTGGTGCAGGGAAAATCTAGATATAAGACATCAGAGCCTGTCAGACACAAGAGCAGCTCACACTGCTGTAATACACAGATATCTTTATTAGCAGAAATTCATAGCTAAAATAGTATTAACCTGCCCTGCTCTATATATCTATATATATCTATATATAATATATATATATATATATATATATATATATATGTGTGTCTAGCTATATCTGTTTATCTATATATCTTTTTTTCAGTCCTTCAAAATGCCAAAAAGACTTTTAGCTTCAGGAGCTCAAAAGCGCAAACAGGCAAAAGAGAAGAAGCGAAGTGCTGATGCAGTCTTGGCAAAGATGCCCAAGTTAAATTATTTCTTTCAACCAAATACGTCTACTACCAGTCCAAGCACATCACAAATGTCAATCAGACATTCAACAGAAATAACTGAACAACATAATTTGAAGCGTACAGAGTCAAATATTGCAAAATCTTTTGATGATGAATGTGAAGACACTGTTCCTGAAAGCGGGCACTGCAGACATTCAGCAGACACAAGTGCACCACATAATCAGAAAGAAACAGAGTCAACATTTTCAAAATCTGTTGAAGAAGAAAGTGGAGAAATTGGACAAAGTCCTTTTGAAGGCAGTGATAATGAAAATCAGCAATTGACAGAACATGGTGGACCTTCAACAAGTAAAGGTACTGAAGAACAAAGTCATGCTCTCGCTACACTAAGTGAACACCAATCAACAGATCCTGCAAAGTGGTTTCCAATCAGCTCTGCAACAGTTGATTATTGGCTAAAACAAGGATTAGAGAACTGCCAAAACAAATGTGAGTGACAAATATCACAAGTCATCACGCTACTACAAACCTTCTCAGGCCAGACCAAGAGGATATCATCGTTTCTTTAAAAACACCATGTTTTATGGATGCTGGCCTAATGGTGTAGTCCATCACAGAAAATGGATGTCATATAGTGATTCAAAGGGTTCCATTTATTGTACTTATTGTACACTGATGGGAAGTAAAAAAGACAAGTTCTCACTTGCTGATGGATTCTCTCACTGGAAAAAGGCACAAGAGAGGATAAAAATCCATGAAGAAAGTGATGCGCACCGGAACTGCATTTTGCAAGCTCGTGAACTTGGGGAAAAATCAGGTCATATTGACAGTTATATGGAACGACAGTTCGTGGAAAGAAAACAATACTGGTGTGAAGTACTACGCAGAGTTGTAGCAGTTGTGAAACTTTTAGCAGAGAGAGGTTTAGCTTTTCGCGGGAGTGATGAGACAGTTGGTTCAAAGTATAATGGTAACTTTCTTGGAATCATTGAATTGATAGCACAATTTGATCCTTTCCTGGCAAAACATATCCAAGACTTTGGAAACAGTGGACGCGGCAGGACAGGCTATCTTTCATCAACAATTGTTGAAGAGTTTATCGAACTTATAGCAAAGCAGGTGACAAACCATATTGTGAAAGAGATTTCACTTTCTAAATATTTCTCAGTGTCGGTTGATTCAACACCAGATGTAACCCATGCTGATCAGCTCAGTGTTACTGTACGTTATGTATTGAATGGCATACCAGTTGAGCGGTTTCTCACATTTCTAAGGATTTATAGTCATAAGGCTGCAGACCTCACAGAAGACTTGCTAGAATATTTGAAGTCTGAAAACATTGATATCATGGATTGCCGTGGACAGACTTATGATAATGCAAGCAACATGGCTGGAAAATATTCTGGAATGCAAGCAAGGGTGAAGGAATCTAATCCTCTGGCTGTGTTTGTGCCATGCACAGCGCATTCCTTAAACCTTGTTGGATCAAATGCTGTTGATTGCTGTGTGGAAGCTGTAAACTTCTTTGGTTTTCTCTCAAGTGTTTACCAATTCTTTTCTGCTTCCACCCACCGTTGGTCTGTTTTAATGAATCATCTGGGAAAGCAAGGACTCACAGTGAAGAATCTATCAGAAACAAGATGGTCTGCTCGTGCAGATGCAACTGCTGCCTTAGCCAAAGGATACAAAAACATTCAAGATGCCTTTGATGAAATTTTCGAAGATAAACAACAAAGTTCAGCTACAAGACACGAAGCGGACACCTTGTCTCAGGATATGGATTTGCTGGAAATTGCATTCCTCTGTCACCTCTGGAACACCATTCTGTCCAGATTTAATACAACAAGCAAAGCACTGCAATCCATGACTACTGACCTCAAGGTTGCTGTAGATTTACTAGAATCTCTAGGTCACTTTTTAGATTCACTGCGTGGAAGTTTTGATAACTTGGAGAAGGAGGCACAAGCAGCAAGTGGTATATCAGACTATAGAGTAACTCGTGCAAGAAAGAAAAAAAGGAATGTGGATAGTGTGGAGTCAGAAGAAACCACATTTTCTGCAAGAGAAAAATTTCGTGTAGAGACATACTTGCACATACTTGATTGCCTCAAAATGGCACTGAATGATAGAATTGTTGCCTATTCTGTTATATATGATCGTTTCAAGGTTGTGCTAAGCTCTTCCAAAATGACGGATGGAGAAATAGTGGCAGAGGCTACGAAACTTGCTGAACATTATCCACTAGATCTAGACAAAGAAGTGTATCCTCAAGAAATGGTTCAGTTTGTACAGTTTGCCAAAGGAAGGAGCTGTCACACACCTTCATCTCAAGCAAAGTTGTTGTATGAACAAAAGATTGAGGATGTTTTTCCTAATGTAGCTGTCTCTCTGAGAATCTACCTTTGTTTAATGGTCACAAACTGCTCAGGAGAGCGTTCATTTAGCAAATTAACACTTATAAAAAATAAACTGAGATCGACAATGTGGGATGAGCGCCTAAAGGCATTAACTCTTCTAAGTATTGAAAGTGAACTGATGCGAGGAATCTGCTTTGAAACCATTATTGAAAACTTTGCCCGTGTTAAAGCAAGAAAACATAAGTTTTGATATAATGTTATACTATGGTTGCTGTATTTCTGTTAAAATGCAGCCCAATGTTATTGCCTGCAAGTGTGAAACAAAATACAATGTCAGGTCACTCATTTCACCTGTTAGGATTTTGCACAGTCTTTGGACATATTTTATTTATTTGCACTTTTTATTTATACTGGGTATTGTTTAGCAGCAGTTAAATAGTCTGCAACGTTTGTATTGTTAATTTCAAAACTGTATTAAAAAAACCTTGATTAAAATATATTGTATATTGTTTTTGTGTAAAATATGAAATAATAATATTCCATTTAAGATGGATTAGTCTGAAAGATTCTGTCAAATTTACCATCTAATCGTAATTTTCTTTGTAGTGATTGAAGACGCTATGATTTTAATTTTAAATCTTAGGGCCCCCCTGTCTTAAGTACCCCAGGCCCCCCGAAACCTTAATCCAGCTCTGGTCTGCTGTACCTAGGCTGAGGTTCCCCTGACTTCTCAACTCAAACCTGTCCTATCACAGTGGCTCAGGGGATTGACCCTAAACTGGCTGTTTACTAAAACCACCCCAAGAGCCACAGCGTGAGAAAACTTTAAGACAATAAGCACCACCCCAAACTGTCAAAACCTGCTCAGATCGTCCCAGTATTCAGGACGGCAGCAATAAAGTCTGCTACAGTTAGGAAGCATGATGGTGTGGTGTTTAAAGTCCTATGTGGGATCTGAGGGCACAATCCTTTCCAGGAACACACTCAAAAGTACATGCTTTCCCTAAAGGTGTCCTGCCCACAATTAACCCTAGAGTGAACACTATGGGCTGAATTTAATTGTTTTGTCGAGCCTGATCTCCCATCTAAAGTGACGGGAGATCAGGGGGCGATATATATATATATTTTTTTGTGCGCACAAAGTTGTTAGCATCTTAACCCCAACTAAATGGATATGTTGTGTCTGCTGGAGTGGATGCATCATGTAAGCAGTCTAGAGTTACTGCTGCAGGGAAAATAGGATTTTAATTACCTACCGGTAAATCCTTTTCTTGTAGTCCGTAGAGGATGCTGGGGTCCACATTAGTACCATGGGGTATAGACGGGTCCACTAGGAGCCACTGGCACTTTAAGAGTTTGAGAGTGTGGGCTGGATCCTCCCTCTATGCCCCTCCTACCAGACTCCGTATAGAAACTGTGCCCGAGGAGACGGACAACTTCGAGAGAAGGATTTTACACAGATAGTGGCGAGATTCACAACAGCTCACACATACAAGGCAAACCAAGCTAACCAGCAACAGCTGAACAATGGGGCAGATGTATTAACCCGGAGAAGGCATAAGGAAGTGATAAACCAGTGATATGTGCAAGGTGATAAAGGCACCAGCCAATCAGCTCCAATATGTAAATTAACAGGATCTGATTGGCTGCTGCCTTTATCACCTGTGCTCGACCCAGACCAAACGTGTTCGACCCAGACCAAGTAGCCGCTCGGCAAAGCTGTAAAGCCGAGACACCCCGGGCAGCCGCCCAGGAAGAACCCACCTTACAAGTAGAGTGGGCCTTAACAGACGTAGGACACGGCAATCCTGACGTAGAATACGCATGCTGGATAGTGAACCTGATCCAGTGAGAGATTGTCTGCTTAAAAGCAGGACATCCAAGTTTCTTGGGATCATACAGGACAAACAGAGAGTCCGATTTTCTGTGACGAGCAGTCCCCTTCACATAGATTTTCAGAGCCCTTACAACATCCAAGGACTTTGATGAAACTGAGGAGTCAGTAGCAACTGGCATCACAATAGGTTGGTTGATATGAAATGCCGACACAACCTTCGGAAGGAACTGCGGACGTGTCAGGAGCTCAGCTCTATCTTCATGGAAGATCAAGTAGGGGCTCTTACAAGACAAAGCACCCAACTCCGACACACGTCTAGCAGAAGCTAAGGCCAACAAAGTGACAGCCTTCCACGTGAGAAACTTGAACTCAACCTCCGGTAGAGGTTCGAACCAATCCGATTGGAGGAACCGTAACACCACGTTAAGATCCCAGGGCGCCGTAGGCGGCACAAAGGGAGGCTGGATGTGCAGAACACCTTTCAAGAAAGTCTGAACTTCAGGGAGGGAACGCAATTGTTTCTGGAATAAAATGGATAGGGCCGAAATCTGGACCTTTACGAATCCCAACCTCTGGCCCATATCCACACCTGCTTGCAGGAAGAGGAGAAACCATCCCAGTTGAAACTCCACTGTAGGAAACTTCTTGGACTCACACCAAAAGACATATTTCTTCCAAATACGATGGTAATGTTTAGACGTTACCCCTTTCCTAGCCTGTATCAGGGTAGGAATGACCTTCTTCAAAATGACCTTCCGAGCAAGTATCAGGCGCTCAACTTCCATGCCATCAAACGTAGCCGCGGTAAGTCTTGATAAGTGAACGGCACGGCTCCCTTAAGAGGAAGAGGCCTCGATTCTTCTAGCAGTAGATCCAGAAGATCTGCGTACCAAGCCCTTCTTGGCCAGTCCGGAGCAATGAGGATTGTCTGAACTCTTGTTCTCCTTATAAGGTTTAGAACTATTGGAATGAGTGGAAGTGGAGGAAACACATACACCGACTGGAACACCCACGGAGTCACTAGGGCGTCCACCGACTACAGCTTGCGGGACCCTCGACCTGGAACAATACCTCCGAAGCTTCTTGTTGAGACGAGAGGCCATCATGTCTATTTGAGGTACACCCCAAAGATCTGATACCTCCGTGAACACCTCCGGATGGAGTCCCCACTCTCCTGGATGGAGATCGTGTCTGCTGAGGAAGTCCGCTTCCCAGTTGTCTAATCCCGGAATGAAGATTGCTGACAGCGCCACTGCATGTTTTTATGCCCAGAGGATGATTCTTGTTACCTCTGACATTGCAGCTCTGCTCTTCGTTCCACCCTGTCAGTTTATGTAGGCCACCGTTGTTTCATTATCCAACTGCACTTGAATGGCTCGATCTCGCAGAAGATGAGCCGCTTGGAGAAGACCGTTGTAGACGGCTCTTAGTTCCAGAATGTTTATTTGAAGATTGGATTCCAGGCTTGACCACCCTCCTTGGAAGGTTTCCCCCTGAGTGACTGCACCCCAGCCCTGGAGACTTGCATCCGTGGTAAGAAGGACCCAGTCCTGAATCCCGAACCTGCGGCCCTCCAGAAGGTGAGGCATTTGCAGCCACCAGAGGAGTGAAATCCTGGCTTTCGGCGACAGACGTATCCTCTGGTGCATGTGTAGGTGGGAACCCGACCATTTGTCTAGGAGATCCAGTTGGAAGGACCAAACATAAAACCTTCCGTACTGTAGAGCCTCATAGGAGACAACCATCTTCCCCAGAAGGCGAATGCGCTGATGAACCGATACCCGGGTTGGCTTCAGGACATCCCGGACCATTGTTTGAATCACCAACGATTTCTCCTCCGGCAGAAACACCCTCTGCACTTCCGTGTCGAGGATCATCCCCAGAAAAGACAATCTCCTTGTCGGCTCCAAATGTGACTTTGAAAGGTTCAGGATCCAACCGTGTTCCCTGAGCAGATGAGTCGTGAGAACAATGGACTGCAACAACGTCTCCGGGGACGATGCCTTTATCAGCAGATCGTCCAGATGTGGGATTATGTTCACCACCTGCCTGCGGAGGAGATCTATTATCTCGGCCATCACCTTGGTGAACACCCTCGGTGCTGTGGAGAGGCCAAATGGCAGTGCCTGAAATTGATAGTGACTGTCCAACAGTGCAAATCTGAGATAAACCTGGTGCGGCAGCCAAATCGGAATGTGGAGGTACGCATCCTTGATATCCAGGGATACCAGCAACTCCCTCCTCCAGACCTGAAATCACTGTTCTGAGAGACTTCATTTTGAATTTGAACACCCTCAGGTAAGGGTTCAACGATTTCAAGTTCAAAATTGGTCTGACCGAACCATCCGGTTTCGGTACCACGAAAAGGTTTGAATAATAACCCTTGTTTTGCAGATGAGGTGGAACTGGGACAATGACCTGTGACTTTTCCATTTTTAGGATGGCTTCCTGCAGGATAGCCCTGTCTGTCAGCAAAGCTGGCAAGCCTGATTTGAAGAATCTGTAAGGCGGGAGTTCTTGAAACTCCAGCCTGTACCCCTGGGACACAATATCTTGTACCCAGGGATCCAGGCCGGAAAACACCCAGACGTGTCTGAAACGTCTGAGTCTCGCACCCACCAGCCCATCCTCCAGGCTGTGCGGTCCACCGTCATGTTGAGGATTTTGAGGAACCAGAAGCAGGTTTCTGGTCCTGGGAGGCTGCGGGTGCAGATTTTTTGGATTTTGCACGACCACCTCTAAAGAAAATGGTAGGAGGCTTGGACTTTTTTGCCTTAGCAGTCCGAAAGGACTGTGACACAGCTGAAGAAAATGGTTTCTTCGTAGAAGGTTTAGCAGAGGGAAGGAAAGGTGACTTACCAGCATTTGCTGTGGAAATCCACGCATCCAACGCTTCCCCAAAAAGAGCCTGACCTGTGTAGGGTAGGTTCTCCACACTTCTCCTGGATTCCGCGTCTGCAGACCATTGGCGTAGCCAGAGTTCCCTGCGGGCTGAGACCGACATGGAAGATATCCGTGTAGTCAGCGTACCAAGGTCCTTCATGAATTCCACCATGAACCCCGCAGAATCCTATATGTTATGTAAAAACAATTCAATGTCACTTCTATCCATTGTATCCAAATCCTGTAGTAATGTGCCTGACCACTTTACTATCGCTTTAGAAATCATTGCACAGGCAATAGTGGGCCTTAATGCCACTCCTGAAGCAGTGTAAATGGATTTGAGCGTAGTGTCAATCTTACGATCAGCCGTTTCTTTTAACGCAGTAGATCCAGGGACAGGTAAAACCAAATTTTTAGACAGTCTGGAGACAGATGCGTCAACAATGGGTGGGTTTTCCCATTTTTTCCTATCCTCCTCAGGGATGGGAAAAGCAACCAGAACCCTTTTTGGGATCTAGAATTTTTTCTCCGTGTTTTCCCAGGATTTTTCAAATATAGCGTTTAATTCTTTAGATGCAGGGAAGGTTAGCGAGGCTTTCTTATTGTCAGTGAAGTAAGCCTCCTCAACCTGCTCAGGTGGCGTGTCATTAATGGTTAACACATCTCTAATGGCCTCAATCATGAGTTGTACGCCCTTAGCAAGGGATACTGCCCCCCTCAGCACATCCCCATCACCGTCTGCAGTAGCAGAATCGGTATCTGTGTCATCTTGCATAATTTGGGCAAGTGCACATTTCTGTGGGAACATGCTAGGGGATTTTGCAGGAATAGGAACAGAGCCTGACCAAACTGCCATAGACTTCCTCAACACCTGAGTTTCAGTCTCAGTATTAGCTGCCCTATTAGAGATCTGAGAGATCATTCCTTTGATAGAAGTTAACCACTCAGGCTCAACAATAGGGATCTGAGACAAAGCATTACAATCCTGTGTACATGGAATGGATCCCTCCTGAGAGGTAACATCTTCTGCAGCATAAGACACAGAGGGGGTCATACCGAGATGATCGTAGCTGTGCAAAATTTATCACAGCTACGATCATTCACACGGACATGCGGGGGGACGGCCAGCACAGGGCTATCCCGCCCCGCATGTCAGTGCCCCCCTTCCCCCCTGCAGAAGTGCAAAGTCATCGCACAGCAAGAGTAGCTCCCGACCAGCGCAGCTTTAGCGTGCTGGCTGGGAGCTACTCATCACTCCCCGGCCCGCAGCGGCTGCGTGTGACGTCACGCATCCGCTGCGGCCCGGCCCCTGTTCGGTCCGGCCACGCCTGCATTGGCCGGACCGCGCCCACGAAACGGCGGCCAAACACCGCTGTTCCTCCCCACCCCCGCCCAGCGACCACCTCTGCCTGTCAATCAGGCAGAGGCGATCGTAGCGGCCCGACGGCCTTCTGGCATGCATGGTGCATGCGCAGTTCTGACCCGATCGCACCGCTGCGATAAACTGCAGCGTGCGATCGGGTCAGAATGACGACCCCCACAGTCCCTAGACATGGCTATGTGAGATATTAAACACCCACACCCACAGGGAAATGTCAGACAGTTTCCCCCCAAGTATGCCACAGAGAGACACAGAGATTGGAGCCAACCCACACACAGCGCTTTCTGAGGTAGAACAAAACTACCAGCGCTATCTGTGTACCTTAATAGACTACACAGACTTTACACAACCACCCCCCTCCTCTTCTACAACCCCCTGGTACCGCACAGGATAGCTGGAGCTGCTTGGAGGGACAGCTCTCCCTGTCAGTGTCTGTGTACAGGAACTGCAGGCAGGAAAATGGCACTGAATGCTGTTGGGTCCGCTCTGAGGAGAAGCTCCGCCCCCGAACATGGCGCTGCTTCCCGCTCTTAATTTTATTATACTGGCCTGAGGATTTTTTTCTGGCAGCGATCCGTGGACCCTGACAGGCTTGCTGGCCAGTGTAGGGTATAGGCGCTGGCTCAGGGCGCCCCTCACAGCGCCGCACTATGTACCACTGAGCCCCGGACCGGTTAGTATTGCGCTTCTTACCCTGTTGCCGCCATCTTCACACCGGCTCACTCGCCACCGAAGTCTTCTGGCTCTGTAAGGGGGTGGCGGCATGCTCCGGGAGTGAGCGGTCGCCTAGGGCGGCTAACGATCAGCACCCTCAGGAGCTCAGTGTCCTGTCAGCGGAGATAGTGGCTCAGACCCCGTAGGGCGGACACTATCCCCCCCCCCCTTAGCCCACGAAGCAGGGAGGCTGTTGCCAGCAGCCTCCCTGTGCCTGAACTAACTCTTAGAAAAAAATAAAACTAAAGAAGCTCTAGGAGCTCCCCTAGCTGTGACCGGCTCCTCCGGGCACATTTTCTAAACTGAGTCTGGTAGGACGGGCATAGAGGGAGGAGCCAGCCCACACTCTCAAACTCTTAAAGTGCCAGTGGCTCCTAGTGGACCAGTCTATACCCCATGGTACTAATGTGGACCCCAGCATCCTCTAGGACGTAAGAGAAATTGCATTGAGTGGTTGATTTTCTGTGTAATATACTGTAAATGAGAAAGAAGAAATACTCTTTAGCCACTTGCCTGGCATGGTCGCATCAGATGCTTTATCTAACCTGGTCGCCAAGGATGCAGCCGGTCAGGTAAGACAGTGGGGGTCATTACGACCTGATCGCACACTGCCGTTTTTCGCAGCGAACAGGTCACTACTGCGCATGCACCGCAATGTGCAGGCGCATCGTACGGGTACAAAGCGGATCGTTGCTGAGCGATGGATTTAACGAAGAATCCATTCGCACAGCCGATTGCAAGGAGATTGACAGGAAGAGGGCATTTGTGGGTGTCAACTGACCGTTTTCTGGGAGTGTTTGGAAAAACGAAGGCGTTTCCAAGCGTTTGCAGGGCGGGTGTCTGACGTCAGTTCCGGGACCAGACTCAAGTGATCACAGCGGCTGAGTAAGTTCTGAGCTACTCAGAAACTGCACTAAACTTTTTTTGTAGTGCTCGGCTGCACATGTGATTGCACGCTTGCAAGGCTAAAATACACTTCCCTATAGGCGGTGACTATCTGATCGCAGCGCTGAAAAAATAGCTAGTGAGCGATCAACTCGGAATGACCCCCAGTGTGGGAAGAGATATTATCCTGCTGCAGCTCCCAAGGGTCCCTCTTCCTCCCTGCACCCTCCCCCAGCGTTTGCCGTGCTGCCGATCAGGTCTACAGTATTCCCACCTCTCCCTGCATTCATGTTAGTTGCATTGGTAGTAGCTGCAAAAACAAGATTCTAGCAACACGTATCTAGCTGTACCACCACTTTTACACGTCTGCAACAAGTTTAAGTGCTACAACTGAATCACTCTGCTTAATACATAGTTAATAAAACGAGTTTTATGGTAAGAACTTATCTTTGTTAAAACTCTTTCTGCGAGGTACACTGGGCTCCACAAGGATAGACATTGGGGTGTAGAGTAGGATCTTGATCCAAGGCACCAACAGGCTCAAAAGCTTTGACTGTTCCCAAGATGCATAGCGCCGCCTCATCTATAACCCCGCCTCCCTGCACAGGAGCTCAGTTTTTAGTTAACCAGCCCAATGCAGTAGCAGGAAATGAGACGACAACAGTTAGTAGCCACAAACATCACACTCTCACGACAGGAGAAGTGTCAGCGGCTAATGCCATACCAACCCAAAGAAGCTAAGTGCATCAGGGTGGGCGCCTTGTGGAGCCCAGTGTACCTCACAGAAAGAGTTTTAACAAAGGTAAGTTCTTACCATAAAACTCATTTTCTGCTGCGGGGTACACTGGGCTCCACAAGGATAGACATTGGGGATGTCCTAAAGCAGTTTCTTATGGGAGGGGACGCACTGTAGCGGGCACAAGAACCCGGCGTCCAAAGGAAGCATCCTGGGAAGCGGCAGTATCGAAGGCATAGAACCTTATGAACGTGTTCACTGAGGACCACGTAGCCGCCTTGCACAATTGTTCAAGGGTTGCACCACGGCGGGCCGCCCAAGAAGGTCCAACAGACTGAGTAGAATGGGCCGTAATGTGAGCAGGAGCCGACAGACCAGCCTTCACATAAGCATGTGCAATCACCATTCTAATCCATCTGGCCAAAGTCTGCTTGTGAGCAGGCCAGCCACGTTTGTGAAAATCAAACAGAACAAAGAGAGAATCAGATTTCCTAATAGAAGCAGTTCCACATCCAAAGACCGCTCTTTGGGAGACAAGTCAGGAGAGACCAGGGCCGGAACCACAATCTCCTGGTTAAGGTGGAACGAAGATACCACCTTAGGTAAATATCCGGGACGAGTTCGAAGAACCGCCCGGTCATGGTGAAAAATCAGATATGGGGAACTACAGGGCAAGGCACCCAAATCCGACACTGTTCTAGCGGAGGCAATAGCCAGCAAAAACACCACCTTAAGGGAAAGCCATTTAAGGTCAGCTGAGCCAAGAGGTTCAAATGGGGACTCTTGCAACACCTCCAACACCACCGACAACTCCCAAGGAGCCACAGGCGGGACATAGGGAGGTTAGATACGCAATACACCCTGAGTAAAGGTATGAACATCAGGCAAGGTCGCAATTTTTCTCTGAAACCACACCGACAAGGCAGAAATATGAACCTTGAGGGAAGCCAGACGCAGGCCTACATCTAGGCCCTGCTGCAGAAAAGCCAAAAGTTTGGCCGTACTAAACTTGGAAGCGTCATAATTGTTAGATGCGCACCAAACAAAGTAAGAATGCCAGACCCTATGGTAAATCCGAGCAGAAGCCGGTTTCCGGGCCCGCAACATAGTTTTAATGACCGCCTCAGAAAAAACCTTTAGCCCTCAAGACGGAAGCTTCAAGAGCCACGCCGTCAAAGACAGTCGGGCCAGGTCCTGGTAGACACAGGGGCCCTGAACGAGGAGATCTGGACGTTGTGGAAGTAGGATTGGACGCAGAGCCGGCCCTAACCAATATGATGCCCTAGGCAATATTTTGGCTGGTGCCCCCTAGCACCGCCGCTAGTTCTGCAGGAGATGCCTGGCATGAGTCAGCTGGCAGCTCTGCTAACATCGGGCGCCTTTTGTTTATGAAAATGCATCGTATTTGCATTACTATGTGGCTAGGATGCACAAGCAGCTTCTGCTGATTAAAATGATATACAGCATGCCTATATTCTGTGTGCGACTGCGGCTATATCTGCATATGAAATGCTACATTACAGTGATTTCCAGGACTACACTACAATGTAGCATTTCGGATGCAGATAAAGCCGCAGTCACACACAGAATATAGGCATGCCGCATATCATTTTAATCAGCAGAAGCTGCTGGTGCCCCTAAGCATACCAAATGCCCTAGACATTTGCCTAGTTTGCCTATGCCTAAGGCCGGCTCTGATTGGACGTTCTGACGATAGGCCCTGCAGGTCTGAGAACCAATGCCGTCTGGGCCACGCTGGAGCTATGAGAAGCAGGATTCCTCCTTCTTGCTTGAACTTCCGAATTACCCTGGGCAGGAGTGACACCGGAGGGAACATGTACGGCAGCCGAAACCTCCATGGTACCGCCAGCGCATCCATGAATGCTGCTTGAGGATCCCTTGTTCTTGCTCCGAAGACCGGAACCTTGTGATTGTGTCGAGATGCCATCAGATCCACGTCTGGAAGGCCCCTTTCCACTATGAGTTGAAACACTTCTGGATGGAGGCCCCACTCTCCGGCGTGTACGTCCTGACGACTTAGAAAGTCTGCTTCCCAATTCAGGACTCCCGGAATGAATATTGCCGATATGGCTGGTAGATGGCGTTCCGCCCATTAAAGAATCCGTGAGACTTCCTTCATTGCCAAGCGGCTGCGAGTGCTGCCTTGATGATTTATGTAAGCCACTGTGGTGGCGTTGTCCGACTGTACTTGAACAGGACGGTTCTGTATTAAATGCTGGGCCAGGTTCAATGAGTTGAAGACCGCCCGCAATTCCAGAAAGTGGGTCGGGAGGAGAGACTACTCCATGGTCCACCGCCCCTGAAGGGAGTGTTGCTCCAACACCGCGCCCCAACCCCGCTTCCATCGTCAACAGGACCCAGTCGAATATCCAGATGGGACGGCCCCTGCACAATCGGTGGCCCTGGAGCCACCAGTACAGCGACAGACGGACCTCCGGAGTCAATGAGATCATGTGAGACCTGATCCGGTGAGGCAGGCCATCCCACTTGGCCAGAATCAGCCTCTGGAGGGGGCAAGAATGGAATTGAGCATACTCCACCATGTCGAATGATGACACCATGAGGCCCAGCACCTGCATCGCCGAATGTATCGACACTTGCGGACGAGAGAGGAAGCAACGAATCCTGTCCTGAAGCTTCAGGACTTTCTCCTGAGACAAGAACAACCGCTAGTTGTGAGTGTCCAATAGCGCTCCCAGGTGCACCATGCTCTGAGCAGGGACCAGGGAGGATTTCTTCCAGTTGATGAGTCACCCGTGGGCTTGCAGAATCCGGACAGTCAGATCCAAGTGACGTACAGTAGGAGAATTTCTGGGGAATTTGCCAGGATCAACAAGTCGTCCAGATACGGTAGGATCCTGACCCCTTGACGGCGGAGTTCCACCGTCATCACCGCCATAACTTTGGTGAAGACTCGCGGAGCCGTGGTTAAACCAAAAGGTAACGCCCGAAACTGGTAATGGAGGTTGCCAACCGCAAACATCAGGTATTGCTGATGCGACGCTGCTATAGGAATATGCAGGTAAGCATCCTGTATATCCAGGGAGACCATATAATCCCCAGGTTCCAAGGCCAGAACAATAGAGCGAAGGGTTTCCATACGGAATTTGGAAATTCTCACAAACTTGTTCAATGCCATGAGGTTGAGAATGGGCCGGGAGGACCCATTCGATTTCGGGACTAGAAACAGCGGAGAATAGTACCCCTGACCCCTCTGAGCAAGAGGCACCTGTACTAGCACTCCTGTGTCCAGGAGGGTCTGTACCACCGAATGTAGAGTCTTTGCCTTCACCCGACCCGAAGGGACGTCTGTCAGGCAAAATCGACGAGGGGGGCGGTTTTTGAAGGCTATGGCGTAACCTCGAGTAACGATTTCCTGTACCCAGGCATCTGAAGTGGTCTTCAACCATTCCTGGGTATACTCTAGAAGCCGGCCCCCCACCCTGGGGTCCCCCAGGGGGGAGCCCACCCTGACATGTGGCAGGCTTATCGGTCTTGAAAGCTATCTGACGGACAGCCCAGGCTATTTTGGGCTTCGGCTTACCAGGTTTGGAAGTGCGGGCCTGTTTGTGGTACGCCTGACCTTTTGCTTTACTTGAAGGACGAAAGGAAGTACTTTTAGCCTTCGGCACAGAAGGAGCGGTACTTGGCAGACAGGCAGTTTTGGCAGTAGACAAATCAGCCACTATCTTATTTAAGTCCTCCCCAAACAGAATATCTCCCTTAAAATGGGATTTTAATACCTACCGGTAAATCCTTTTCTCTTAGTCCGTAGAGGATGCTGGGGATGCTTCAAGAACCATGGGGTATATACGGGATCTGCAGGAGACATGGGCACACTTTAAGACTTTGAATGGGTGCGAACTGGCTCCTCCCTCTATGCCCCTCCTCCAGACTCCAGTTTAAGTAACTGTGCCCAGGGAGACGGACATTTCGAGGAAAGAATTTATTGATAAACCACGGTGAGTATTTTACCAGCTCACACCACCAGTATGCCGCAGAACGTGGCATTCAATAGAAAACCAGCCGACGGCATGAAGAATATGCAGCAATACGCTGACATAAAGCGTAACACAACCTGTGTGTGTAACACAACCAATACAGCTTAACGCATGCCATGGCATGAATATCGTCAGCAACAGGCTGACTTAAACGCAACACACCATGTGTGTAAACATACCCAATAACTGCAGATACAGTACGCACTGGGACGGGCGCCCAGCATCCTCTACGGACTAAGAGAAAAGGATTTACCGGTAGGTATTAAAATCCTATTTTCTCATACGTCCTAGAGGATGCTGGGGATGCTTCAAGAACCATGGGGTTTATACCAAAGCTCTAGAACGGGCGGGAGAGTGCGGATGATTCTGCAGCACCGATTGACCAAACAAGAGGTCCTCCTCAGCCAGGGTATCAAACTTGTAAAACTTGTAGCAGCTCAGCAAAGCCGAAATGCCAAGACCCATCGGGCAGCCGCCCAGGATGAGCCACCTTTCTGGTAGAATGGGGCTTCATCGATTTCGGTAACGGAAAACCAGCCGTAGAATGAGCCTGCTGAATCATATTACAGAACCAGCGTGCAATAGTCTGCTTGGAAGCAGGAGCCCCAATCTTGTTTTCCCAATTTGAGCCGTTCTGGCGACTTAGATTATAAAATATCTGACCACATCGAGAGACTTCGATTCCGCCAAGGCGTCAGTAGCCACTGGCACCACAATAGGCTGGTTTACGTGAAACGATGAAACTTGGCAGAAATTGCTGACGAGTTCTCAACTCCGCTCTATCAGCATGGAAGATTAACTAGGGACTTTTGTGAGACAAAAAGCCGCCAATTTAGATACCCGCCTGGCGGATGCCAAGGCCAACAGCATGACTACTTTCCAAGTAAGGAATTTTAACTCAACCTTACGTAAAGGTTCAAACCAATGAGATTGCAGGAAATTGCAACACCACATTAAGATCCCATGGTGCCACTGGGGGCACAAAGGGAGGTTGGATGTGCAGTACGCCTTTCACGGAGGTCTGAACTTCTGGAAGGGAGGCGAATTCTTTCTGAAAGAAAATTGATAAGGCCGAAATTTGTACTTTAATGGAGCCTAACTTTAGGCCCGCATCCACACCTGCTTGCAAAAAATGTAGCAAACGCCCCAGTTAAAAATCCTCCGCTGGAGCCTTCTTGGATTCACATCAAGACACATATTTTCTCCAAATACGGTGGCAATGCTTTGTCGTTACTTCTTTTCTAGCCTGAAGTGTGGAAATGACATCACTGGGAATACCCTTTCGGACTAGGATTTGGCGTTCAACCGCCATGCCGTCAAACGCAGCCACGTTAAGTCTTGATACACGCACGGTCCTTGCTGTAACAGGTCCTCTCGTAGAGGAAGAGGCCAGGGATCTTCTATGATTAATTCTTGAAGAACTGGATACCAAGCCCTCCTTGGCCAGTCCGGAACAATGAGGATCGCCTGAACCTTTGTTCTTCTTATGATCTTTATCACCTTTGGAACGAGTGGAAGTGGAGGGAACCCATAGACTGACTGAAACACCCACGGTGTCACCAGGGCGTCCACCGCTATCGCTTGAGGGTCCCTCAACCTGGAACAATATCTCTGAAGATTTTTGCTGAGGCGAGACGCCAGCATGTTTATTTGAGGAATTCCCCAATGACTTGTCACTTCTGCAAAGACCTCTTAATGAAGACCCCACTCTCCCGGATGGAGATCGTGTCTGCTGAGGAAGTCTGCTTCTCAGTTGTCTACACCCGGAATGAAGACCGCTGACAGAGCGCTTACATGTCTTTCCGCCCAGCGGAAAACTTTTGTGGCTTCTGCCACTGCCGCTCTGCACTTCGTTACGCCCTGGCGGTTTACGTACGCCACTGCTGTTAAGTTGTCCGGCTGAATTAAGACGGCAGATCGCGAAGGTGTTCCGCTTGCCGAAAGCCGTTGTAAATAGCCCATAATTCCAGAATGTTTATTGCAGACAAGCTTCCTGGCTTGACCATCTTCCCCGGAAACTCTTCCCCCTGAAAGACTGCTCCCCAGCCTCGGAGACTTGCATCCATGGACACCAGGATCCAATCCTGGATCCCGAACCTTCGTTCCTCTATGAGGTGAAAACTGTGCAGCCACCACAGGAGAGAGATTCTGGTCCTGGAATATAGGATTATTTTCCGGTGCATGTGCAGGTGAGACCCGGACCACATATCCAACCGGTCCCGCTAAAACCACTCTTGGCATTTAACCTGCCCACTGAATGGCCTCGTAGGCCGCAACCATCTTCTTCATCAACAGAACGTATTGATGGAATTGACACTGTGGCAGATCCGATGCGACTCTGGATCCTCAGAGCTCTTTCCACTGGAAGAAACAAACTCTCAACAGTTCTGTATCTAACATTATTCCCAACTCCGACAACCGTTTCGTTGGGATCAACAGTGATTCTGGCAAGTTCAGGAGCCAATCACTTTGTTGAAGAACGGTCAGGGGGAAACAACGTTTTGTACCACTTGTTTCTTTACCTCGCCGTACTCAGGAGAGCATTCCAGTACAGAATAATAATGACTCTTACTATTGAAGGAAAACCATCATACCGCCATCACTCCGGTGAATTAGCAATGACAATCCTGAATAGCAAACCCAGGTATGCCTTATGCGGAAGAAACCGTACTTAGGGGGTATTTCCAAGTTGATCGCAGCAGGAATTTAGTTAGCAATTGGGCAAAACCATGTGCACTGCAGGGAAGGCAGATTTAACATGTGCAGAGAGAGTTAGATTTGGGTGGGGTGTGTTCAATCTGCAATCTAATTTGCAGTGTAAAAATAAAGCAGCCAGTATTTACCCTGCACAGAAATAAAATAACCCACCCAAATCTAACTCTCTCTGCACATGTTAAATCTGCCTCCCCTGCAGTGCACATGGTTTTGCCCAATTGCTAACTAAATTCCTGCTGCGATCAACTTGGAATTACCCCCTTAGACCCTCTTTTTCCTTTTACAGATTGGATATCCCTGCCCTGAGAGATTCCATCTTGTAGTTCAACTTCTTAAGTAGAAATTTTTGGGATTGTTCTGACCGAGTCGTCCGGCCTCAGAAGCACGAAAAAGCTTGAATAACAGCTTTTTCTTTCCTTTTTTTTTTTTATGACCGGGACAGCAGGACAATGACCTGATTCTGACCCAACTCCTGTATGGTGCCGCATACTACCTCCCCGTCCAGAGGAGAATCAGTAAGGTCTATTTGAAAAATCAGTGAGGGGAATCATCTGGAAACTCCAGTATGTCCCCCTTGGGACTCTATTCTTAAACTCACTGGTCCATGTCCGTTCCAGGACTGACTGAAGAGTATTAGACGTGGTCCCACCGGTGTGGGCTCCCGCAAGATAAACCCAGCGACATGCTGTGGATGTGGTAGAAACAGAGGATGATTTCTGCTTTTGCGAACTTGAAAAGGCTGCTGAGCTCTTACCTTTTCACCTTCCTCTACCTGCAAAGAAAGGGAAAACCGTATCCATTCGGTCGAAATGACTGCATCCTACAATAATGCGTCACCAACCGATGTGAGGGAACATAGGTCAAGAAGGTAGACTTACCAGTGGTATCTGCCGAGATCAACTTAACAAAGCCATCCCCAAACCAGGTTTCACCTTCATAGGGAAGTGTCAAAGTCGAAAAATATAGCGACCTATGATGCCTTGTACTAACCCTATGCGCTTGCCCGCTGCACGTGCACATTCTCTCCCGTGCGTGCGCATATTCGCAGTTGCGTGACGGCACCTCCACGGTCGTGCGCTCAGGCGCGTGGTATGCGCATTTCCGGTAGAGTTTGTGTGCGTCTGGCGGGCGACTCGATCGTTACATAGTTAATCCAAATAATGTATTTTATAGGTTATGGTCCCCTTAATAATATCAGAGTTTGTTTAGTGTAACTGGTTCATGGACAGAGAGATCCCTCTTTACATGATACGAAGGGTCAGACAGGTTTTGAGCAGTGGTGTTTAGTATGCAACGGTAGAGTATATTATTAGTAACATTCCGGTATTGGTTTGAAAGAGATTAATCGCTCCTGCTTATAGTTATGTTTATAAGAAGTTTATGGACATTTACTGTATTTGCAGTTCATTATCCATGTGGCGGGAATCCTGAGATTACCATCCCACCTGAGCATTTTGAAATAGTCACAGCCCACCTGTTCAAATCAACCTATGACCTTTTGTTATAATGTGAAGACAGATTCCTGTATCCAATGAACAAGGAGATGGTAGGGCCCTTTGTAGTGTACTGTATGTAGTGTATATAAGAACAGCCAGCCTGGCCCAGCTCAGTCTACTCTCCACAACGGTTTTCATCATTGACTAACTAGAGAGCTGGTTCCAGGACTGCGCAGCGATCATTCCCAGTGTGTAAGTTTTTCTCTGTAACCAACTTATTCTCTGTTTATATTTGCCATACTCTCTCTCTCTCTCTGTTATTATATAGGATTAAGATGCTGTTGTATATTGTATATTTTCAGTTATTCTGTTTAGGTGTTTTATGTTAGTGCTGTAGTGTATAAGCTGTTAACTGTTTTCCCCTTTTTACATAGCTAAAACTCGTTAGTAAAGGTGTTGGAACCTCAGCAAGGTGTCTGTGATTCTCTAGCGAGTATAGAGGGATTCTGAGCGTATCAATCGCTCAAGTAGCTTTTATGTAATAGAGGTTAATCAGCGTTACATTGTGTTAACATTACAAGACCAAGGTTTACAGTATAGGCTTAGCCTTTCAGTGTGTTGCATACAAGGTTTACTGTGTGTCATCCTGTGAGCGTCTGCGCCGCTCGTGTTCCTCTCGTGGGCACAGCATCCGCTACGCTAGTAGCGTAGCATTACGGTGCTTGGGCCGCCTATAGCGTGCTCGATACCCAGCGTAAGCCATGAGCGAACGTGCCGCTCGTGCGTCTCGACCACGGCCTAGCGTCTGCTACGCTAAGTGCGTACCATTACGGTACCCCATACGCCCATTGCGTACTGAGTCTCTTACCAATATATTGTGAATGTTATAAGATAAATAATTAGCTTTATCAATTGGCGGCTCGTCCGTCCTCCACATATCCGCTCTAGCGAACACAAGCAGACTTTATCTGTCAGCAAAGGGCGGGAAGGTGTAT
This sequence comes from Pseudophryne corroboree, assembly GCF_028390025.1. Taxonomy (NCBI): domain Eukaryota; kingdom Metazoa; phylum Chordata; class Amphibia; order Anura; family Myobatrachidae; genus Pseudophryne; species Pseudophryne corroboree. The sequence goes on from NC_086447.1 coordinate 297,173,909, forward strand.
CCCTTCGTATCCGTGTTGGTGGTGAGGGATACGGTAGTGCTGAATAGATAAGCGTCTGCATCGCTACGCTGTAGGAGTGCTGGTGGAATCCGGAACCGGAAGGTAAGAACAGTACGCTATTGTCTTTTAAAACTGTTTTATTTCTGTTTGATACACATTGCGTACGCAACACACACACACACACCTGCTTTTTTTTTAATTTGTGTAATTTCACATCTCGCCTTCCTGTTTGCCATTTATTATTTATAACGTGCTGAGAAAGATTTGTTGCTATTGGTAGTTAAAAGTAAAATTAATACGTAAGGAAGTAATTTGTAAAACACGCACACGGCTTTGCCCAAGATACAAGGAAGTTCTGTGTGGTGCTCAGTAAATAATTACAGTTAAATATCATTTGCATTGATAGAAACGTGTTACTTGTGTTACTGTGGACGTGTCTGGCCTGTGTACACGTGTCCCTAACAAAGGGCGGGACAAGCGTACGCGACGCAAGGGCTTACACACGTAGCGTATATTACGCAACGGAGCGTATGGGTACGCCCACATGATATAAATCACACGATAGTATTGTTTTAGTAGGCGATACGGAAGCAACGCGATAATAGCGCAAGTCAATCTCAGTGTCTTAAATTTTAGCGTAAAAGATCCTTCTCTAGTTGTAACTCCTTTGGGACTAGACTGCGATACTGAATGAAAGGGATTTCTGTACAGAAACGAAAGTAAAGAGTATATGAGGTGAAAGAATGTGTATACATATATATAAGTTTCTCATTTTTGGGTGGAACCACAGGAAATCGAGTTCTCGTGAGGTACATTCGTGAAAGTGACAGCGCGGTGGCTTGGGAGGCATCCCTTGTTAAAATATTGAAATAAGAGCATTAGAGTATAACAGACCAGGAGGTCATGGACCAGGAGGTCCAGAGACAGACCAGGAGGTCTAGGTGCAGCAGACTAGGAAGTCCGCTAAAAGATAAAGTCAAGAAGCACAACCCCAGGAGGGTTGGTGCGGTACCCATATAGGCCATTAAGCTCTGGCTGAAGGAATTCGCAGCCACAATTTTCGATTCCGTTGGTCATTCCGCACATAAGATTAGTTGTTTATGTGCAGTACGATTGTACCGCATGTAATTGTGTGCATTAGTTTGTAACTTGACCCAGTACCATTTGCGTACGCTAGAGGGGTCATAAACGCTATTTGTACATTCTAACGTGATTTGTGTAAATTTTTTTATTTTAAGGGAGGTTCGCTGGCCACTCAGGAATTCTCTAACAACCGATACTTGCTGGGGACGGGTAACCTACTCCCACAACGCCCCCGTAAATAAAGGTTCATAGGGGCCCTAGGTTGGGTACAGCAGCTCTGAGTCAGTGATTGAAGTACTGGCCAACGTGGGCGAAGAGTGGGTGAAAGCACTCGGTCGAACTTTCACCGTCGGCTTACCCCGGGCAACTTGGTTTTTGTAAGGGTTCGCTGAAGACCCTGATTTGAAGGTCAGAGGTAGTGAAAGCAACACCTGCAAAGATGGGGGCCAGTTGTTCAGGTAAGGGACGATCAACCCTGGTTCAGGTTGATTTAGTAAACCGGCCAATAGGGTTGGCAAGATATATCATGTGTGAGAAATACGGTTCACACACAGAGGTTTTGTGCGATGAATGGGAAAGAATGACTGTGCATGATGGGGAAAAGTTCCCACGGGTAGGCAGTTTTAGCCCCGAGGTGTTACAAAATCTAAGGAGAAGGATATGTCTCATTAAATCTGCAAAGAGACGGATCAAACATTATGATTATTTACAATTATGGCAACAGGAAGGTGAAATACAAAGAGGATTGGCTCAAGCGGCTGGATCTAACCCTATCAGAAAACTGATAGCCACCGCACCACCACCACCATACATAACAGGAGAGAAAGTGGTTACAGAGAATGGCACACTGGTGTATGATAAACATGCACTTAGTAACTTTATAGATGTTAAGAATAATGTAACTAAGATTGTTGATGCTAATACTAACTCGTGCAAGCTGTACCCTGTTTTAAACTTTCCCCAGGATTGTGACCAAGAGGATGAGCCCACAACAATATCGGCACTCTCTCTAGCAGCCACCATAGCAGAAACAACAGTGGGCACAGCCCAACCAGTAAGAGCAGTATCAAAGGCCCCTAGTGGAGGGACAGGTGAGGTCGTATCAACTGGTAAGTACGGCACTGTACACTATGCAGAAACCATTACACCACATGTTGTAGAATCTACTCAGAATGATGTTATTGAACTTAATCCCGTCAGGGTAATTGCAGTACCAAATGGGAAAACTGACACTTCAGGAGTCACTCCTGTCAGAAACATCGCCATGCATTGCCCTTTTTCCCGAACGGAATTAAGATCAATGGTGTCTGAATTCCCTGATCCTAGGAAAGATCTAGTTGCAAGCCAGAAGTACATTAGAGAGCTAGGAAATACTGTGGAGCCCAATAACAAAGATTGGCGGACATTGCCGAGGGCATGTTTACCCTCCAATGTCGACTCAGCAAAATTTATAGCTGACTGTAGACTAGATGAAGAGGTACCCCTTACTGAGGAGTACAATCAAGATAATGTGAAAAGAATTAATTTGCAGCTAGGAGTATATTTCCCAGCTGTTGCTAAATGGAACAAAATTTTCTCCATCAAGCAAAAAGAGGGAGAAATAGCTGCTGATTATTTTCATCGGGCACTGCACGAAATGGCTAAGTATACAGGGATAGAAGACATTAAGACAAATGTGAATCATAGAGAAGTAGCAGTATCTGTGTTAATGGATGGTTTAAAGGAAGTATTGAGGACTAGGATACAGACCACTCAACCATGTTGGCGAGGTTTGTCGGTGGATACTTTGAGAGAGGCCGCTATTGATCATGATCGGAACATCACCAGACACAGGGAGTCGCAGAGTGATAAGCTGATGGCCGTAAGTATACAGGCCCTTACCACAAGGCCAACTCAGCATAAGTCTCAGACTCCTGTGGGTAAGTCAAATGTGGTAACTTGTTATTACTGTCATAAAGAGGGACATTTTGCACGAGACTGTAGATTGAAAAATGCACAAAAATCATATCAACCCCCTAGACAACGACATGACACACGAAATTGGAATCAAGGACCGCAGAGACGGAGTTATGAGCCACACGCAGGGGAAACAAAAAGGTATCCTCCAAGAAGAGACTGGCAAGTCTCTGATAGTTACCATTTACCCCCTTCACAGGTAAAAGCTGCCAGCGCAATGCAGGGAGGTCACCACATACAATAGGAGTGGGGCCACACCTGTAGTCTGCAGCCAGTGAAATTAATTGCGAGCCTTGGAAGTGAACCCGAGGTCACAATTGATGTAGCTGGTAAATCTCTAAATTTCCTTGTAGATACGGGGGCGGCCAAGTCAGTGATAAATTCGACCGTGGGCATGAGAACCACTGGTAAAACAATTCCAGCCATGGGAGTAACAGGAGTCGTACAACACTATCCTTTAAGCAAACCTGCAGAGATTACGATAGTGCCTTTGCATACCAAGCATTCTTTTCTGCTGGCTGCATCGGCTCCGACTAATCTCCTAGGGAGAGATTTACTGTGCAAAATGGGATGTGTCATATATTGTACTCCTGAAGGTGTGTTCTTGGACATACCCGAAAACCACGCTCAGGAAGTGCAGGATATGCTAGACTCCCCAACAAGATTAATGTCACACACTGTTATTGTAAATAGGTGTCCGTCCAAGGTACAGGAAATGATTTCCCAGATACCGGAATCACTTTGGACCAAGGATGGACAAGACACTGGATTAATGGCAAACGTAGCCCCAGTAGTTGTACAAGTAAAAGATGGTAGGATAGCTCCAAAAATCCCACAATACCCTCTGAAGCCAGAGGTGGAGTTAGGAGTTTACCCTGCAATAGAGCGCTTGCTACAACAGGGCATTCTGGTAAGGACGTCCAGCACTGCCAATAGTCCCATCTTCCCTGTTAAAAAGAGTGGGGGGAGGGGTTACAGATTAGTGCAGGATCTAAGAGGGATCAACAAAATAGTTGAGAGTCAATTCCCCGTAGTGCCAAATCCAGCTGTCATCCTTATGCAAATCCCTCCCACTGCCAAATTTTTCACTGTGATTGACCTCTGCTCCGCCTTCTTCTCGGTACCTCTGCACCCTGACAGTCAATACTTATTCGCATTTACATACAGAGGAGTTCAGTACACCTGGACTCGCTTACCACAAGGTTTCATTGACAGTCCAAGTATTTTCTCACAGGCCTTGCATGATTGTTTACAGTCTTTTCAACCTGAGAGTGGATCAATATTAATACAGTACGTAGATGACCTACTGCTGTGTTCAGATTCACTTGAATCGTCCCTGAGAGATACGAAACAACTCCTGTTTCATCTTTCAGACACCGGACACAAGGTTTCCAAAGATAAGTTACAATTATGCCAGACCAGGGTGAAGTATTTGGGACACTGTCTGACACAAGGACTGAGACACTTCACCGCTGATAGAATTCAAGCAATTCGTGACATGACCCTGCCACAAACCCAGCAACAGATAAGAACGTTTTTAGGAATGTGTGGGTATTGGCGTAACTGGATCCCAGGTTTTTCCATACTGGCCCTGCCTTTGCAGGAGATGGTCTCATCAAACAAACCTGATCGGATTTCGCACACAGACGAGTCTGAGATGGCATTTGAGAGACTTAAACAGTGCCTAACGCAGGCACCAGCATTAGGCATGCCAGATTATGGAAAACCCTTTGAGCTGTACGGAACAGAGAGTGCTGGGTGCGCGGCAGGTGTCTTAACCCAGAAGCATGGTGATGCCAGCAGGCCGGTAGCCTACTATAGCGCTCAGCTAGACACGGTAGCGCGATCCCTCCCCACATGCTTGCGAAGTGTTGCAGCAATACCATTGCTAGTAAGTAAAAGCGAAGATGTAGTGCTAGGACACAACCTCACAATTCATACACCACATGCAGTGTCAGCCTTACTGAATTCTGCCCAAACCAGACACGTCTCATCAGCGCGGTTTACAAGATGGGAATTGGCATTAATGGCCCCGGTAAACATCACCATAAAGAGATGCAACGCACTAAATCCTGCAACATATCTCCCAGGTGTGCCTGGACAGCCACAAAGGGTGGAGGATGAGAGTGATGGTGAAGGAGGATTTAGTAAGGAAAATGACACACATGATTGTATGGAATATTTGACCCAAAATTTCACGGCAAGGCCTGACATCAGTGACAACCCACTGGAAGATGTAGATTTTACTTTCTACACTGACGGCAGTTGTCACAGACAGACGGGCTCGGGAGACTTGTGTACTGGATACGCAGTCATAGATGACCAAGGTACCATAGAAGCGGAACCCCTAGGCCCACCACACTCAGCACAAGTTGCTGAACTGGTTGCCCTAACCAGAGCATGCGAATTGGCTAAAGGCAAGTCAGCCAATATCTACACGGATTCTAGGTACGCCTTCGGAGTAGTCCATGATTTCGGGGCCCTATGGCGCCTCAGAAATTTCATGACGGCAGCTGGCACACCCGTAGCGCATGCAGCCCACATCAAAAGACTTCTAACAGCGATACAGGAACCCGACAGAGTGGCTGTTATCAAGTGTAAAGCTCACATGTATAGCCAAGACCCGGTATCACTTGGTAACAGCCGAGCAGACGAAGCTGCTAAATCAGCAGCCACTACCCCCATACAGACAGACAGCACAAAACTGATGGTATTTAATACTGTAAACAAACAGAAATTATATGAAATGCAAAATTTGTGTTCACCACAAGAAAAGGCAGTTTGGAGGTCAAAAGGATATGGCCAGGAGTCCTCAGGACTCTGGACAGATGGACAGGGTAAGCCAGTGGCACCCAGAGCATACCTTCCAAGTCTAGCGGAAGCGGCACATGGGCTGACTCATCTAGGCAAAGAAGGAATGTGTAAGTTGGTAAGAGCTTATTGGTGCGCCCCAGGATTTTCTTCCCATGCGGGTAAAAGAGCGATGACATGTCTCACCTTCTTGAGGAAGAATATCGGAAAGGCAATACCAACAGAACCATCCCATATCCCTCCTACAGATGGTCCTTTCCAGGTAATACAAATTGATTTCATACAATTGCCACCTTGTAGAAATTTAAAGTATGTATTGGTTTGTATTGACGTATTCTCAAATTGGGTTGAAGCATTTCCCGCGGCCACAAATACCGCTGTGTTTGCTGCAAAGAAAATTGTGCACGAATTTGTGTGTAGGTACGGTATCCCTAGAATCATTGAGAGTGATAGGGGTACCCATTTTACAGGTGAAGTTTTTCAAGCAATGTGTTAGTTGATGGGAATTAATAGTAAGCTGCACACTCCGTACCGCCCCCAGGCGAGTGCGAAAGTGGAAAGAGTAAACAGCACTATTAAAAACAAATTAAGCAAGGTAATGGCTGAAACAGGATTGTTGTGGCCCAAAGCTTTGCCAATCGTATTATACAGCATCAGAACCACTCCCAGGTCCCCTCTTAATCTGTCTCCTTTTGAAAATCTGTTTGGTCGACAACCCCATGTTATGATTAACCCCCAGGATGATTTGAAATGTATCAATGAAGTAACTGTAAAGTATTTGGTTAAGATGAGTAAGCAATTGAGGAATCAGAATGATAATCTAAAGTTGGTGATTCCTGATTTGCCAGACAGTAATTGTCATGACATTGAACCTGGGGATTATGTAATGATACAGAATTTTCTACGCTCAGGTTGCCTTATTGACAGATGGGAAGGACCATATCAAGTCTTAATTAACCAGCACGACAGCATTGAAGGTTGCCGAGAGAGAGACTTGGGTCCATTCGTCTCATTGTAAAAAGGTTGCTGACCCAGAGAGGTCCCGTGATAAAGAACAGACGGTAGAGGTTGTATCACTAGAGTGTCTGTTCCGGGAAGGTTGAGACGACACCTGAGCGCTGAGAATAATAAGACCGGAGGTGTTTGTCGAGCCAGATTTCTTTTTCCCTTTTGTTATTTTCTCCAGTTCCCATCTCCCTCCTATTCTCCTTCCCCCTTCTTATTTTTCTCCTTTTCCTCCTATAAGATGGACTTGCCCCAAGAGACTGTGATCCGGATTTTTCTGTTGACCATGATGTTGACCAGAGCAGTCTGTTTCGGTGAGAGTACCATGGAGGTCGAGAAAGGATCTGGAATGGGTTCTGATGACCAGGATGGAGGCGTAGTTTTCCAAGAGCAACATAATCACCGAGTAAAGGCGAGTATCAGAAAACGATCTGGTAGCATTGACAATAGAAGAAATTGTGAAGGATTGTTAGCTGAAGAGAACTGCATCTGTAGGCCTTGTGACAATATAGTTGAGGATGGGTGCATCAAGAAATGTCAGTCCAGTTTTAATGTCCACATGGACCGGCATCCATTGAGTGACTATCACTCCTTAGTGGGTAAAGTGTTAAACCAGACAGACTGTTGGGTATGCTCTCAAGTACCTCAAGGTCATAGCAAATCAGGACTAGTACCATTCCCTTTAACTGTAGGAGAGGTACTTGAGTTAAGTGGTGGGAGGCCGGTGGACAAGAGGTTTAATATCTCTAGTCCTCCTAGTTTGAAGCTCCACCAATATCATGTGGATAAGTCCTTAGTATGCTTTAACATTTCCAATCCCCGAAAGCCGGGAAATTGGGAAGTGTCATGGAGTAATCAAACCATGACATTTTCATATAGAGCCGATAGAATGCCCATAGACACAGAGCATATACGCCAGATAGCCAACAGTGGAAAATATTTCCGGTATAGGTACACTCTAGGAAGTAGGACCATGCGAGTTGGAGAAGTATCACCAGGATACTGTGCACATATCGTACAACCGGATACGTGTACTAGACAGATGGGAGAGTTAGGGTTAGGAGATTTCACATGGAAAATTTGTAACATGGTAATGTCATACTCTGTCCCATATGTTCTCCCCGATGATGCATATTTCATATGCGGGAGAAAGGCGTATAAGTGGCTTGCCCCAAGCTCAGAGGGATTGTGTTACATTGGAAAAGTACTGCCTGAAGTAATGACTGTATCCCGTATCAAAATGAAAGACATTCACCGCGGTGCCCAAGCTCCTTATACTCACACTCATTACGAGCACGTCGTTAAACGACACCTGATAGAGAGGACAGAGCATCCGGCCTCTGATCTGATCCATGAATCCACCGAGATTCAATTCCTACTTGCATTAGATATCACTCGTACCGCCAGAGGAGTGATAAATTATAGATATATATCTGCGCTAGCAAACTTGTTAGACAATATCACCGAAATGTATGACGACACGTTCAGGTACACTGGGAGAGAGTTACAAGGCTACAAAACAGAGCTGGTTCAGCATAGGATGATTCTCAATTATCTCACAGCAGTGACAGGCGGGTATTGTGTTACCCTAGCAACTCAACATGGAGTAAAGTGCTGCACGTATATTACAAACAGCACTGAGGACCCGGCTGAGGTCATAGACCAAAAGATGGATGACATTTTGCTATTGCAGTGGGAGTTTCGAAGGAAACACAATCTCACACTCGCTGCTGTGGGTAATGAGCTGACCAGTTGGGTGTCATGGTTGAACCCACGAAATTGGTTCTCTGGTTTAGGAGAATGGGCCCAAGGTATTATAATGGATGTAGGGAAATTTCTCTTGTGTATTCTGGGAGTCGTCATATTGGTTGGTCTGATATTTAGATGCGTTCGGACTTTAACGAAGTGTAAAGGTAGTACCAGAGTGATGAGTCTGAGGAGCGAGGACACTGTAATAACAACAACTAATTTGATTTATGACCCAACGATAGAGACAATGTTGTGATGAAAATGTGATTCCACGGTCCGTTTCTTTCACCCGTTTCTTCTTTGTTTTCCTCCAAGGTACAAAGACATCCGCTTGGAAGAAGAATTTGACAACCTCTTTATACAGACCATTGATGAACTATGTCACAGACCCCCAATATCCCTAGTGACTTTAACTTTTTACGAAAGCCCAATACTTTGGAGACTGTAATTTTATAGACACTGGAAAAGCTTTTGTCGCCACCTATTGCAAAAGCACCGAGAGACATCAGACAACATGTACATCAAGACAAGACATCAGACAAGACCTCAATCGGCGACTGTTTATTTAAACTCACATAGTTTACGACTGCATTTATAACGATTGTTTCTTATCTTCATCTCTACAACCTCCAGGTAGTATCTCACATAGTCGACAGGTGATTCTCACATAGTAGCATTCACATGTTCCCTCCCTTCATGTATCATCAACTAAATGTGCTCCCCCATTTGATGCAACCAAAAGCCGAAAAGAGCTCGGTAGAGTTTGACAGCCCATCCACAGACCCTTAATACGGGATAAGAAGGATTCAAATGTATACTTCGCAATACCTCGAAGCTTGATTTAGAACACGTACGGCACAATGATACATGACCCCTCAAACATGGATCTCATACACACATGCTTTTACTGTCTCACTAGGTCATACTTTTCCCACCTTCTCCTCTCCTCCCTTTACCCAATCATAAAATAAGAATTTACTTACCGATAATTCTATTTCTCATAGTCCGTAGTGGATGCTGGGGACTCCATAAGGACCATGGGGAATAGCGGCTCCGCAGGAGACTGGGCACATCTAAAGAAAGCTTTAGGACTAACTGGTGTGCACTGGCTCCTCCCCCTATGACCCTCCTCCAAGCCTCAGTTAGGATACTGTGCCCGGACGAGCGTACACAATAAGGAAGGATTTTGAATTTCCGGGTAAGACTCATACCAGCCACACCAATCACACCGTATAACCTGTGATCTGAACCCAGTTAACAGCATGATAACAGAGGAGCCTCTGAAAGATGGCTCACAACAATAATAACCCGATTTTTGTAACAATAACTATGTACAAGTATTACAGACAATCCGCACTTGGGATGGGCGCCCAGCATCCACTACGGACTATGAGAAATAGAATTATCGGTAAGTAAATTCTTATTTTCTCTAACGTCCTAAGTGGATGCTGGGGACTCCGTAAGGACCATGGGGATTATACCAAAGCTCCCAAACGGGCGGGAGAGTGCGGATGACTCTGCAGCACCAAATGAGAGAACTCCAGGTCCTCCTCAGCCAGGATATCAATTTTGTAGAATTTTACAAACGTATTTACTCCTGACCAAGTAGCTGCTCGGCAAAGTTGTAAAGCCAAGACCCCTCGGGCAGCCGCCCAAGATGAGCCCACCTTCCTTGTGGAGTGGGCATTTACAGATTTTTGGCTGTGGCAGGCCTGCCACAGAATGTGCAAGCTGAATTGTACTACAAATCCAACGAGCAATAGTCTGCTTAGAAGCAGGAGCACCCAGCTTGTTGGGTGCACTCAGGATAAACAGCGAGTCAGATTTCCTGACTCCAGCCGTCCTGGAAACATATATTTTCAGGGCACTGACAACGTCTAGCAACTTGGAGGCCTCCAAGTCCCTAGTAGCCGCAGGCACCACCAATAGGTTGGTTCAGGTGAGACGCTGAAACCACCTTGGGGAGAAACTGAGGACGAGTCCTCAATTCCGCCCTGTCCGAATGGAAAATCAGATAAGGGCTTTTTCAGGATAAAGCCGCCAATTCTGACACGCGCCTGGCCCAGGCCAGGGCTAACAGCATGACCACTTTCCATGTGAGATATTTTAACTCCACAGATTTAAGTGGTTCAAACCAATGTGACTTTTGGAACCCAAAACTACATTGAGATCCCAAAGTGCCACTGGAGGCACAAAAGGAGGCTGTATATGCAGTACCCCTTTTACAAACGTCTGAACTTCAGGGACTGAAGCTAGTTCTTTTTGGAAGAAAATTGACAGGGCCGAAATTTGAACCTTAATGGACCCCAATTTCAGGCCCATAGACACTCCTGTTTGCAGGAAATGTAGGAATCGACCCAGTTGAATTTCCTCCGTCGGGCCTTACTGGCCTCGCACCACGCAACATATTTTCGCCAATTGCGGTGATAATGTTTTTGCGGTTACATCCTTCCTGGCTTTGATCAGGATAGGGATGACTTCATCCGGAATGCCTTTTTTCCTTCAGGATCCGGCGTTCAACCGCCATGCCGTCAAACGCAGCCGCGGTAAGTCTTGGAACAGACAGGGTCCTTGCTGGAGCAGGTCCCTTCTTAGAGGTAGAGGCCACGGATCCTCCGTGAGCATCTCTTGAAGTTCCGGTTACCAAGTCCTTCTTGGCCAATCCGGAGCCACGAATATAGTGCTTTCTCCTCTCCATCTTATCAATCTCAGTACCTTGGGTATGAGAGGCAGAGGAGGGAACACATACACTGACTGGTACACCCACGGTGTTACCAGAGCGTCTACAACTATTGCCTGAGGGTCTCTTGACCTGGCGCAATACCTGTCGAGTTTTTTAATCATGTGGACGACTTCTGGGTGAAGTCCCCACTCTCCCGGGTGGAGGTCGTGCTGAGGAAGTCTGCTTCCCAGTTGTCCACTCCCGGAATGAATACTGTTGACAGTGCTATCACATGATTTCCCGCCCAGCGAAGAATCCCTGCAGCTTCTGCCATTGCCCTCCTGCTTCTTGTGCCACCCTGTCTGTTTACGTGGGTGACTGCCATGATGTTGTCCGACTGGATCAATACCGGCTGACCTTGAAGCAGAGGTCTTGCTAAGCTTAGAGCATTGTAAATGGCCCTTAGCTTCAGGATATTTATGTGAAGTGATGTATCCAGGCTTGACCCTAAGCCCTGGATATTCCTTCCCTGTGTGACTGCTCCCCAGCCTCGCAGGCTGGCATCCGTGGTCACCAGGACCCAGTCCTGAATGCCGAATCTGCGGCCCTCTAGAAGATGAGCACTCTGCAACCACCACAGGATGGATACCCTTGTCCTTGGTGACAGGGTTATCCGCTGATGCATCTGAAAATGCGACCCGGACCATTTGTCCAGTAGGTTCCACTGGAAAGTTCTTGCGTGGAATCTAACGAATGGGATTGCTTCGTAGGAAGCCACCATTTTTACCCAGAACCCTTGTGCATTGATGCACTGAGACTTGGTTCGATTTTAGGAGGTTCCTGACTAGCTCGGATAACTCCCTGGCTTTCTCTTCCGGGAGAAACACCTTTTTTCTGGACTGTGTCCAGGAACATCCCTAGGAAACAGAAGACAAGTCGTCGGAACCAGCTGCGATTTTGGAATATTGAGAATCCAATCGTGCTGCCGCAACACTACCTGAGATAGTGCTACACCGACTTCCAACTGTTCCCTGGATCTTACCCTTATCAGGGAATCGTCCAAGTAAGGGATAACTAAAATTCCCTTCCTTCGAAGGGATATCATTTCGGCCATTACCTTGGTAAAGACCCGGGGTGTCGTGGACCATCCCTACGGCAGCGTCTGAACTGATAGTGACAGTTCTGTACCATAACCTGAGGTACCCTTGGTGAGAAGGGTAAATTTTGACATGAAGGTAAGCATCCTTGATGTCCCGAGACATCATGTAGTCCCCTTCTTCCAGGTTCGCAATCACTGCTCTGAGTGACTCAATCTTGAATTTGAACCTCTGTATGTAAGTGTTCAAAGATTTTAGATTTTAGATTTAGAATCGGTCTCACCGAGCCATCTGGCTTCGGTACCACAATAGTGTGGAATAATACCCCGTTCCCTGTTGCAGGAGGGGTACCTTGATTTTCACCTGCTGGGAATACAGCTTGTGAATGGCTTACAAAACTGCCTCCCTGTCAGAGGGAGACGTCGGTAAAGCCGACTTTTGGAAACGGCGAGGGGGAGACGTCTCGAAATTCAATATGTACCCTTGAGATATTACCTGAAGGATCCAGGGGTCTACTTGCGAGTGAGCCCACTGCGCACTGAAAGTCATTGAGAACGGGCCCCCACCGTGCCTGAGCTTGTAAGGCCCTAGCGTCATACTGAGGGCTTTGCAGAGGCGGGGAAAGGATTTCTGTTCCTGGGAACTGGGTAATCTCTTCAGCCTTTTTCCTCTCCCTCTGTCACGAGCAGAAAAGAGGAACCTTTTGTCCGCTTGCCAACAAAGGACTGCGCCTGATAATACGGCGTCTTATTTTGAGAGGCGACCTGGGGTACAAACGTGGATTTCCCAGTTGTTGCCGTGGCCACCAGGTCTAAAAGACCGACCCCAAATGTCCCCTTTCAAAGGCAATACTTCCAAATGCCGTTTGGAATCCGCATCACCTGACCATTTTACTGGTAGAATTGGACAACGCACTTATACTTGATGCCAGTCGGCAATTATTCCGCTGTGCATCCTGCATATATAGAAATGCATCTTTTAAATGCTCTATAGGCAATAATATACTATCCTTATCTAGGATATCAATATTTCCAGTCAGGGAATCCGACCATGCCAACCCAGCACTGCACCTCCAGGCTGAGGCGATTGCTGGTCGCAGTATAACACCAGTATGTGTGTGAATACATTTTTGGATACCCTCCTGCTTTCTATCAGCAGGATCCTTAAGGGCGGCCATCTCATGAGAGGGTAGAGCCCTTGTTCTTACAAGCGTGTGAGCGCCTTATCCCCCCTAGGGGGTGTTTCCCAACGCACCCTAACCTCTGGCGGGAAAGGTTATACAGCCAATACTTTTTAAGAAATTATCAATTGTTATCGGGGGGAAACCCACGCATCATCACACACCTCATTTTATTTCTCAGATTCAGGAAAACTACAGGTAGTTTTTCCCTCACCGAACATAATACCCCTTATTGGTGGTACTCGTATTATCAGAAATGTATAAAACATTTTCCATTGTCTCAATCATGTAACGTGTGGCCCTACTGGAAATCACGGTTGTCTCTTCACCGTCGACACAGGAGTCAGTATACGTGTCGGCGTCTGTATCTGCCATCTGAGGTAACGGGCGCTTTAGAGCCCCTGACGGCCTATGAGACGTCTGGACAGGCACAAGCTGAGTAGCCGGCTGTCTCATGTCAACCACTGTTTTTTTATACAGAGCTGACACTGTCACGTAATTTTCAACAGTACATCCACTCAGGTGTCGACCACCTAGGTGGTGACATCACTGTTACAGACACTCTGCTCCGTCTCCACATCATTTTTCTCCTCATACATGTCAACACAAACGTACCGACACACAGCACACACACAGGGAATGCTCTGATAGAGGACAGGACCCCACTAGCCCTTTGGGGAGACAGAGGGAGAGTATGCCAGCACACACCAAAGCGCTATATATATATACAGGGATAACATTATATAAGTGTTTTTCCCCTTATAGCTGCTGTATGTTCTAATACTGCGCCTAATTAGTGCCCCCCTCTCTTTTTTTTTTAACCCTTTCTGTAGTGTAGTGACTGCAGGGAAGAGCCAGGGAGCTTCCCTCCAACTGAGCTGTGAGGGAAAATGGCGCCAGTGTGCTGAGGAGATAGGCTCCGCCCCCTTTTCGGCGGCCTTATCACCCGTTTTTCTGTATATTCTGGCAGGGGTTAAATGCATCCATATAGCCCAGGAGCTATATGTGATGTATTTTTTGCCATGTAAGGTATTTTTATCATGTTTTATTGCGTCTCAGGGCGCCCCCCCCAGCGCCCTGCACCCTCAGTGACCGGAGTATGAAGTGTGCTGAGAGCAATGGCGCACAGCTGCAGTGCTGTGCGCTACCTTATTGAAGACAGGAACGTCTTCTGCCGCCGATTTTTCCGGACCTCTTCGCTCTTCTGGCTCTGTAAGGGGGCCGGCGGCGCGGCTCAGGGACCCATCCAGGCTGGGCCTGTGATCGTCCCTCTGGAGCTAATGTCCAGTAGCCAAGAAGCCCAATCCACTCTGCACGCAGGTGAGTTCGCTTCTTCTCCCCTTAGTCCCTCGATGCAGTGAGCCTGTTGCCAGCAGGTCTCACTGAAAATAACAAACCTAAACTAAAACTTTCACTAAGAAGCTCAGGAGAGCCCCTAGTGTGCACCCTTCTCGTCGGGCACAGAAATCTAACTGAGGCTTGGAGGAGGGTCATAGGGGGAGGAGCCAGTGCACACCAGTTAGTCCTAAAGCTTTCTTTAGATGTGCCCAGTCTCCTGCGGAGCCGCTATTCCCCATGGTCCTTACGGAGTCCCCAGCATCCACTTAGGACGTTAGAGAAAAAGGTATTTACATGATGACATATATTTTTCTGTTTGAACTGTTTAGGAAGTGGCAGCTATTGGTGACTGCCAAAGGGTGGACTGTCAAAGGCGAAAAATATAGCGACCTATGATGCCTTGTACTAACCCCATGCGCTTGCCCACGCACATTCTCTCCCATGCGTGTGCATATTCGCAGTTGCGTGACGGCGCCTCCACGGTCGTGCGCTCAGGCGCGTGGTATGCGCATTTAAGGTAGTTTGTGTGCGTCTGGCGGGCGACTCGATCGTTACATAGTTAATCCAAATAATGTATTTTATAGGTTATGGTCCCCTTAATAATATCAGTGAGTTTGTTTAGTGTAACTGGTTCATGGACAGAGAGATCCCTCTTTACATGATACGAAGGGTCAGACAGGTTTTGAGCAGTGGTGTTTAGTATGCCACGGTAGAGTATATTATTAGTAACATTCCGGTGTTGGTTTGAAAGAGATTAATCGCTCCTGCTTATAGTTATGTTTATAAGAAGTTTATGGACATTTACTGTATTTGCAGTTCATTATCCATGCGGCGGGAATCCTGAGATTCCCTCCCACCTGAGCATTTTGAAATAGTCACAGCCCACCTGTTCAAATCAACCTATGACCTTTTGTTATAATGTGAAGACAGATTCCTGTATCCAATTAACAAGGAGATTGTAGGGCCCTTTGTAGTGTACTGTATGTAGTGTATATAAGAACAGCCAGCCTGGCCCAGCTCAGTCTACTCTCCACAATGGTTTTCATCATTGACTAACTAGAGAGCTGGTTCCAGGACTGCGCAGCGATCATTCCCCAGTGTGTAAGTTTTTCTCTGTAACCAACTTATTCTCTGTTTGTATTTGCCATACTCTCTCTCTCTCTCTGTTATTATATAGGATTAAGATGCTGTTGTATATTGTATATTTTCAGTTATTCTGTTTAGGTGATTTATGTTAGTGCTGTAGTGTATAAGCTGTTAACTGTTTTCCCCTTTTTACATAGCTAAAACTCGTTAGTAAAGGTGATGGAACCTCAGCAAGGTGTCTGTGTTTCTCTAGGGAGTATAGAGGGATTCTGAGCGTCTCAATCGCTCAAGTAGCTTTTATGTAATAGAGGTTAATCAGCGTTACATTGTGTTAACATTACAAGACCAAGGTTTACAGTATAGGCTTAGCCTTTCAGTGTGTTGCATACAAGGTTTACTGTGTGTCATCCTGTGAGCGTCTGCGCCGCTCGTGTTCCTCTCGTGGGCACAGCGTCCGCTACGCTAGTAGCGTAGCATTACGGTGCTCGGGCCGCCTATAGCATGCTCGATACCCAGCGTAAGCCGTGAGCGAACGTGCCGCTCGTGCGTCTCGACCACGGCCTAGCGTCTGCTACGCTAAGTGCGTACCATTACGGTACCCCATACGCCCATTGCGTACTGAGTCTCTTACCAATATATTGTGAATGTTATAAGATAAATAATTAGCTTTATCAGAAGATACTCCAGTACTTCTCAGAGTCAGCCTCAGCATTCCATTGGTGAATCCACAACGTCTTCCTAGTCGAGACCCCCATGTAAGTGGCCCGCGAACCCACGAGTCCTATCCCTTGTAGTCGCACGGCAGTATGCTGCAATGATATAGACATGACTCAATTTCAGGAGTACCCTGCATGCAACTACTCCCCCATGCGCATGTAATGCTAGTATAATCAACGTACATGCGGACACATAATTATAGTATTACATATCTTCCTGCATACGATCCTTTGTGACAGAGCCCTGTGCAGAACAGGGGTGACTCTTACTTTATTTTATCCATGAGAAGGAATAACTTTTACCTCAGCATTCATTATAAATATTTATGTATACATAAATATACCTTCAAATGCACCTATACACACATATATCCATATATATATATATATATATATAATACATATACATATATCCTTCTGTCAGGAACAGCAGGGTCCCTAGTGACGTTAATACGTTCCAATGTGTATGAACAGGTACTGAATGCCGATTTTGTGGATCTGACCAGGAAACATTATGGTCGACATAAGTAACACTATTCGAGTCGATCTCAGGGAGTATTGTAGATTGGGGATGGGGACTGCGCTAGAAGACCTCTTCGTTTTTTTAAAGCAGCCGCTGTGGGGAGTTGAGGGGTTTTTCCACTCCCCCTATATATATTCTACAGAAAACAAGGGATCCCCCGCGCTCGCTTATAAACAAAGATTAGGC
This sequence comes from Pseudophryne corroboree, assembly GCF_028390025.1. Classification (NCBI taxonomy): domain Eukaryota; kingdom Metazoa; phylum Chordata; class Amphibia; order Anura; family Myobatrachidae; genus Pseudophryne; species Pseudophryne corroboree. The sequence continues at coordinate 297,191,301 of NC_086447.1, forward strand.
ATATATATTTTTGTAATCAAGTTTATTATTGATTTAACATTATAAAACTTTAAATTTATATAGTTATATAGTTAATATAGATATCGAAGTAAAAGAAAAAAAGAAGAAAAAAGAATTTTTTTTGTGCACATATAAATACCTAATACCGGTATACAGACACTACAAACATATATACTGACAATACATATAGTTAGAATGGATTCAGATCAGATACGCTTCAGCGTTTTACTCTGGCTGAGAAAGGGGGAGAGGAGTCCCAGGAGGGTATACTCCTTAACTGTCTCTGTAGTATCGTATAGTACTAATTAAAGTTCAAGTCTGAAGGAAAACCCCATTCTTTTTCCCGTACAATAGTCTTTTGGGAGAAGGGGAAATCCTTTTAGTGAAGGGGAAAAAAAGGGCAGGGTCTTTTGTGGGATGCTTTGTTTAAGGAGAATCTTTTCTTCCTCTTCCACTGACCTTACTTTAACTCCCCGTGCTGGCGATATTCACTTCACTGGTCCAGGAGATTCAGGTGTCTGCCGGCAGACTGGTCCGTTGGTAGCGGCGGCGGTAGGCTTGCAGGCTTTCCGATCCGCAGCTCCACAATCGACGCGTTTCACCTGTGTAATCAGGCTTCTTTTTTTCTTTTACTTCGATATCTATATTAACTATATAACTATATAAATTTAAAGTTTTATAATGTTAAATCAATAATAAACTTGATTACAAAAATATATATGCCTAATCTTGTTTTCTGTAGATCTCAGGGAGTAGTAACTGGGCAAAATAATTTTTTTGCGAACCCGAGGGGTCTGAGAGAAATCAATTTTATGAATAGGACTCCCTCCATATATATTATCACATCTGTGATCGTGCCACAGACCTATGTAACTTTACCATACCTACATATACATATAGGTATAGCTCTTTCTGATATGCATCACATTAACATGTAAATTTTCACCCAGTCAGATATTGTTGGTGCCGACAGGGTCACCCCCCACGTCTGTGTCTCCCATACAGTTTTCTCTTGGGAAAAGTATACCTCTACTGACATGTTGACATTGATTAACATGTACCAAGTACTATTAGGAGTCGACAGCGCCGACATAGTCATTCCCTCTGTGGCAGAGCACTCAGCCTCAGATATGCCAACACCCGTGTACCAAAACACCCACCGACTTTACACTGGCAATAAGGGATAGACCCCAGTACATTCTGTCATGGAAACACATAAGGAGTTTATCAGCTCATATACACCGCGTTCATGATATAGTGCTTTTATTTTAACTAATATTGCACCAAACAACTGTGGCCCCCCTCGTTTTTCACACTGATCTATACAGTAGTGTTTTAGAAGGACCAGCGTCTCTGTGAGAAGAAAATGGCGCTGGTTAGAGCTGTGAGGGCTAAGCCACGCCCCCTTAATGGCGTGCTTCAGTCCAGCTTATTATTATATTTTTATACTGGCGGGGTCTGTAATTAGTACCCAGGCACTTTTTACACTTCTGCCAGTCGCTATTTGAGGATCTATGCTGCCCAGGACGCCCCCCCCCTGCGCCCTGCACCCTTCAGTGCCGTTCTGTATATGGGAGCATGGCGCGCAGCGCGGCACCTCAAAAGCCGTCTTCTGCCGTCACTGAAGTCTTCTGATCTTCTTTTACTCACGAGCTTCTTTCTTCTAGCTCTGCAAGGGGGGTGACGGCGCGGCTCCGGGAACGAGCAGCTAGGCGTACCAAGTGATCGGACCCTCTGGAGCTAATGGTGTCCAGTAGCCTAAGAAGCAGAGCCTTTGAACTCAGAGAAGTAGGTCTGCTTCTCTCCCCTCAGTCCCACGATGCAGGTAGCCTGTTGCCAGCAGGTCTCCCTGAAAATAATAAACCTAACATAAAGTCTTTTCAGAGAAACTCAGTAGAGCTCCCCTGTGTGTGACCAGTCTCACTGGGCACAGAATCTAAACTGGAGTCTGGAGGAGGGGCATAGAGGCAGGAGCCAGTTCACACCCATTCAAAGTCTTAAAGTGTGCCCATGTCTCCTGCGGATCCCGTCTATACCCCATGGTTCTTGAAGCATCCCCAGCATCCTCTAGGACGTATGAGAAAAGGGAGTACTTCCAGTGTTTTTCTAGAATCCAGATCCACGGACCAGGATCTCAGCCACAATATCCGGCGGTCCAGGACTGACGTAGTAGAAGCCTTGGCTGCTAGAATACCGGCATCAGAAGCCGCCTCTTTAATATAGTGAGAAGCTGTGACAATATATGACAAGCACTGTCTAGCATGGTCGGAAGAGATTTCAGCTTCCAACTCTACAGCCCACGCTTCAATAGCTTCTGCAGCCCATGTCGCTGCAATAGTGGGCCTTTGCGCAGCACCTGTGAGGGTGTAAATCGCTTTCAGACAACCCTCCACACGTTTATCCGTAGGCTCTTTCAGAGACGTGACGGTAGTGACAGGTAGAGCTGAGGAAACCACCATCCTTGCCACATGCGAGCCCGCTGGAGTAGGTGTCTCCCAATTTTTTGACAGCTCTGGCGCGAGGGGATAGCGAGCCAGCATCTTCTTGTGAGGCACAAACTTCTTCCCTGGATTTTCCCAGGATTCCTGACGTATATCCACCAGGTGATCAGAATGAGGTAAAACTTGTTTAACCACCTTCTGACGCTTGAGCCTATCTGGTTTCTTAGGAGGGACGGATGGCTCGGGATCATCCGTAATCTGTAGAATCAACTTAATAGCCTCCAAAAGATCAGGAATATCCACTTGTGAACTACCCTCCCCATCAGCAGTATCTGTGTCAGAATCTGTGGGGTCAGTGTAAGCGCCATCTTCATCAGACGAGGTGTCAGTGACAGCAGTGGATCGTGAAGAGGTAAGAGCTCGCTTAGAGGACCCCTTGGTCTTAGGCGAGCGAGGGTCAGACTTTTTAGTAGTCAAAGACTGGTTCAATTTCTTCAATTGAGCAGACAAGTTATCTGCCCACGGCGGGTTAGCCGCGGGGACCACATACGATTGAACCGGCATAGGAGGTCCCATAGGGCAAGGAGCCGCCAGAACCAGAGCTCTCAGCTGCTATATTCTCCTCATAGGGATCTGTGGCGTCAGCAACACCAATAGTGTGTTCAGCCCCAGAACCGTTACCCTCAGAAGCAGACATGATATAACTTGCAATATCAGGTAACACAGTACAATTGTCAGCAGAACAATACCTCTTGCCCAAACCCCTGCGCAGTGTAGTCAGCCCAAGCAGGGATACAGGAGAGATATGGTGACTAAAATCACAGAGAAAAATACAAATAGAGTATATCTTGTGAATATCCTATATTACAGTATTATAAACCTGACGCACCAAGCCCCCTCAGGTTATAGAATATAGGGATAGCAAGTTGAGTGAGACACGAAATGAAATTCACCCAGCAAGCTAATGCACCCACATATAGTCACAGTTGTACAATGCAGAGGTTATTACAAACAATAATACTGCACTGTACTAGCTTATATATAGCTGTGTAGTCAATAGATATAACACTGCACAGTAAAAAACTGGATGTATATCACAGGGCACTTGTACCAGAGAACCCTGACTAATATTCACTTTTTCTTAACTATCACTGTCTAAATGACATGTAGAATACTTAAGTGTCTTGTAAAGTCACACCGCTGACTATCAGGAGGCTTTACAAAGGAGGATTTGCCCAAGCAGTCCCAGGAACAGTGTAGCGGAGAGAAATGGCGCCTAAACACTGACTGGGAGTGAGGGAGAGACAGATATGCAGCTCCAGGGCGGGAACATTTACTGTAAATGGCGCCCTGGGGCTGGGGGGATGGGCTACAGGTCTAAGCCTTATAAATATAAATAGGTTTATGAGGAAAACCTGACCTGCACCCTTGCCCTGGTGGCCTAGTGGGGTCGCCTGTATGCCACAGTGTCCACCGCCAGCGCGCGCGGCCCGCCTCCCACCGACCGCGCCGGATCGCGATAGAGCACGGGTCCCGCGAATGGGACCCACTTACAACCTCACGAAGCGCGGCCACGCGATCCCGGAGAGCCCTAGCCGTGTGTGTCTAACTGGAAGAAAACCGGAGCCTCCTGCTGTAGTTACCTGGCAACCAGGGCACGGGGAAAGATGGAGCTACAGCAGTGAATGTCTCCTGACATTTACACACTGCTGCTGCCCTTGTAGTCTTCACTTTTTATTCACAAAAAGCTCTTCTTAGGGCTGCCTGGAGCAGCCCCTCTGTTATGTGCCTGCTATCTGCAGCACCAACTACAAAACTGAGCTCCTGTGCAGGGAGGCGGGGTTATAGAGGAGGCGGCGCTATGCATCTTGGGAACAGTCAAAGCTTTTGAGCCTGTTGGTGCCTCGGATCAAGATCCTACTCTACACCCCAATGTCTATCCTTGTGGAGCCCAGTGTACCCCGCAGCAGAAATAGTTTTGGGCATCATGTCACATATGGCTGATTCTGCTTTCAAGGTATGGAGATGTGAGCAGAACCAACCTACCGTAACTGGCCAATGCACAAACAACTCAAGCTGCAAACGTCAGCTTGCGTATAATGGAATCTACCACCTAGTCACAATTATTAACATGTGTGGTGTGAAAGGTATCTTACTACCCTGGAACAAGTGTTGAAATACTAAAGTGCGACATACTACAGAAAGGAATTTCAAAGCCATTCCTTAAGGTGTGTGTCGGCTAATGCCTCATATTTAGAAATTTTTGCACCAGTCAGTGGTGTATTATTGTGATGTGGTCCTAGACTGACAGGCAGATGTATTAACCTGGAGAAGGCATAAGGAAGTGATTAAGGAAGTGATAAACCAGTGATATGTGCAAGGTGATAAAGACACCAGCCAATCAGCTCCAAGATGTAAATTAACAGTTAGAATCTGATTGCCTGGTGCCTTTATCACCTTACACATATCACTGGTTTATCACTTCCTTATGCCTTCTCCAGGTTAATACATCTGCCCCACAGAACTCTACAGCTAGCTTCCTGAAGATACTGAACTAGGAAGTAAAACTTTACATCCTAAATGTCAAATGTGCACATTAGACCCTGAACAAAAAAAGTACAATATATGGATTTTATTTTAAGGCTTATGTTACAACTTTCTTATGTTTCATTAAGACTGTTTAACACACTTCATTGTCTCTGTTTTTACATAAAAAAAAAAAATTCTTTTAAATATGCCTTAGGGAACCTGGCAGTAGCAGCAGCAGCAGCAGCAGAGCTTTAACTACATCACTCAGCAGCCATGTTGCAAGTTCCTGTCTTTACAGAGCACCTTCCTCTCTGTTAAACACTAAAGGGCCCTACACACTGGCTGACATGACTGCACGATATGAACGATCTCGTTCATTAATGAACGAGATAACGTTCATATCGTGCAGTGTGAAGGCTCCAGCGATGAACGATGCGCAGCCCAGCGCTCGTTCATCACTGGTCCCCCGTCGGCTGTGCATGCAGGCCAATATGGACGATCTCGTCCATATTTGCCTGCACTTCAATGCAGCCAGGGGACGGGGGGAGTGAAGGAACTTCATTCCCCCCGTCACTGCCGCCCCGCCGCCGGGTCACCCGTATCCGCCGTCGGGCAGCTCGGCAGCGGGTCGACCAGTGTGTAGGGCCTATAACAATTGCGCTCACTTTGTTCATCTATTAAATAATCATTTCCAACAGCAAAGAATATGCATAGCTTACAGCCATAAGAAACCTCAAACTGGATATAGCTGGATTTAGGCCTCGTATACATCTAAACGACCAACAATCTTGCAAATGGTCCCAAATCAGAGACTGCCAGTACACACTGTGCGATGTAATGAATTAAGGAACTGTCCTTCATTAACATGAACAGTGCCACATAAAATATATTCTGATTGACCATGCAGCACAGGCAAGCAAAAGATCTCGTGACACGATATGCATGATTTTTCATGCTAATATGACAAAGCATGATGATATCATTTAGATGTGCACCCAGCCTGAGACTCCTCAGCAATGGTGAAGTGTGCAGTGCTCAGAAGACAGGATCATGGGGGTTATTCCAAGTTGATCGCAGCAGGAAATTTTTTAGCAGTTGGGCAAAACCATGTGCACTACCCGGCAGATATAACATGTGCAGAGAGAGTTAGATTTGGGTGGGTTATATTGTTTCTGTGCAGGGTAAATACTGGCTGCTTTATTTTTACACTGCAATTTAGATTGCAGATTGAACTCACCACACCCAAATCTAACTCTCTCTGCACATGTTATATCTGCCCCCCCTGCAGTGCACAGTTTTGCCCAACTGCTAAAAAATTTCCTGCTGCGATCAACTTGGAATTACCCCCCATATCCATTGAACTATACATAAGTGTCGGACTAGGCACAGCAAACGTTTGTTTAGATATTACAGCTGTAATTTCATCTTCAACTTTTATGTATGTATGATGTTAGCCTTCTTCTGGTCCACTAGTAATAGTCTTCTCAGTCATGAGGTTATGAACAGCCAACTTGATGGTAGGAGCATGCTCAGTGTACACCTGCAAAACACTTATCAAGTTTCCCTTCAATATTTGTCTCGACTCCATACATGGTACAGGATAACATCCTTTACAACATTGCGCAAGCACACACACTTGTTCCCAAATGGCTGTGACTAGAGCTGCACCCTCAAAATAATTAGGGTTTAAATTTAAGTCAACCGCATTTCACGAACAAAGATAGGCTTTGGAACAGGGCTTATTTTGCACCAATTCTGCATATCTAAATTTTGGAAGGCTCCACAGTTTTACCTCCAGATTAACCCATGCTGTAGTCTAAGAAATGCTTCCACACTACAAGGAACCTGTGTAGTGTCAACACCACAAAGCTTGCTTCTGATCAAGACATGAAATTAACCACCCAGAATGCTGTGGCCAAGGAGAACAGTGCATCAAATAAATCTGCTCAGATGGGAATAGTATACTTCTGAGGGGGATGTAATTTATTTACATCCAGACATTGCAGATACCTGCTGTCAAAAATAAGATTTTAAACCTACCGGTAAATCTTTTTCTCCTAGTCCGTAGAGGATGCTGGGGACTCCGTAAGGACCATGGGGTATAGACGGGCTCCGCAGGATACATGGGCACTACAAAGAACTTTAGAACGGGTGTGCACTGGCTCCTCCCTCTATGCCCCTCCTCCAGACCTCAGTTAGAGAACTGTGCCCAGAGGAGGACAGTACGAGGAAAGGATTTTGTTAATCCAAGGGCAAGATTCATACCAGCCCACACCATCCACACCGTTTAACATGGAATATACGCAACCAGTTAACAGTATGCAACAAAACAGTATCAGGCAAAGACTGATTACAACTGAAACATAACCCTTATGTAAGCAATAATAAGAATTTACTTACCGATAATTCTATTTCTCGGAGTCCGTAGTGGATGCTGGGGTTCCTGAAAGGACCATGGGGAATAGCGGCTCCGCAGGAGACAGGGCACAAAAGTAAAGCTTTTACAGGTCAGGTGGTGTGTACTGGCTCCTCCCCCTATGACCCTCCTCCAGACTCCAGTTAGGTACTGTGCCCGGACGAGCGTACACAATAAGGGAGGATTTTGAATCCCGGGTAAGACTCATACCAGCCACACCAATCACACCGTACAACTTGTGATCTAAACCCAGTTAACAGTATGATAACAGAGGAGCCTCTGAAAGATGGCTTCCTAAACAATAACCCGAATTAGTTAACAATAACTATGTACAAGTATTGCAGATAATCCGCACTTGGGATGGGCGCCCAGCATCCACTACGGACTCCGAGAAATAGAATTATCGGTAAGTAAATTCTTATTTTCTCTATCGTCCTAAGTGGATGCTGGGGTTCCTGAAAGGACCATGGGGATTATACCAAAGCTCCCAAACGGGCGGGAGAGTGCGGATGACTCTGCAGCACCGAATGAGAGAACTCCAGGTCCTCCTTTGCCAGGGTATCAAATTTGTAAAAATTTACAAACGTGTTCTCCCCTGACCACGTAGCTGCTCGGCAGAGTTGTAATGCCGAGACCCCTCGGGCAGCCGCCCAAGATGAGCCCACCTTCCTTGCGGAATGGGCCTTAACAGATTTAGGCTGTGGCAGGCCTGCCACAGAATGTACAAGTTGAATTTTGTTACAAAACCAACGAGCAATCGACTGCTTAGAAGCAGGTGCACCCAACTTTTTGGGTGCATACAGTATAAACAGCGAGTCAGATTTTCTGACTCCAGCCGTCCTTTAAATGTATATTTTTAAGGCTCTGACAACGTCCAACAACTTGGAGTCCTTCAAGTCGTCTGTAGCCGCAGGCACTACAATAGGCTGGTTCAGGTGAAACGCTGATACCACCTTAGGGAGAAAATGCGGACGCGTCCGCAGCTCTGCCCTATGTCGAATGGAAAATTAAATAAGGGCTTTTATAAGACAAAGCCGCCAGTTCAGATACTCTCCCGGCCGAAGCCAGGGCCAGTAACATAGTCACTTTCCATGTGAGATATTTCAAATCCACATTCTTTAGTGGTTCAAACCAATTGGATTTGAGGAAATCTAAAACTACATTTAGATCCCACGGTGCCACCTTAGGCACCACAGGAGGCTGTATATGCAGTACTCCTTTGATAAAAATCTGGACCTCAGGGACTGAGGCCAATTCTTTGTGGAAGAATATTGATAGGGCCGAAATTTGAACCTTAATAGATCCCAATTTGAGACCCATAGACAATCCTGATTGCAGGAAATGTAGGAAAACGACCCAGTTGAAATTCCTCCATCGGAGCACTCCGCTGCTCGCACCACGCAACATATTTTCGCCAAATACGGCGATAATGCTTCGCGGTGACTTCCTTCCTTGCCTTTATCAAGGTAGGAATGACTTCTTCTGGAATGCCTTTTCCTTTTAGGATCTGGCATTCAACGCCATGCCGTCAAACGCAGCCGCGGTAAGTCTTGAAAAAGACAAGGACCCTGCTGAAGCAGGTCCCTTCTCAGAAGTAGAGGCCACGGATCGTCCGTGACCATCTCTTGAAGTTCCGGGTACCAAGTCCTTCTTGGCCAATCCGGAGCCACTAGTCTTACTCCTCTTTGCCGTATAATCCTCAATACCTTTGGTATGAGAGGCAGAGGAGGAAACACATATACCGACTGGTACACCCAAGGTGTTACCAGCGCGTCCACAGCTATTGCCTGCGGATCTCTTGACCTGGCGCAATACCTGTCCAGTGTTTTGTTGAGGCGAGACGCCATCATGTCCACCATTGGTTTTACCCAACGGTTTAATAGCATGTGGAAAACTTCTGGATGAAGTCCCCACTCTCCCGGGTGAAGGTCGTGTCTGCTGAGGAAGTCTGCTTCCCAGTTGTCCACGCCCGGGATGAATACTGCTGACAGTGCTATCACGTGATTCTCCGCCCAGCGAAGGATCCTGGCAGCTTCTGCCATTGCCCTCCTGCTTCTTGTGCCGCCCTGTCTGTTTACATGGGCGACTGCCGTGATGTTGTCCGACTGGATCAACACCGGTCTTCCTTGAAGCAGAGGTTCCGCCTGGCTTAGAGCATTGTAGATTGCTCTTAGTTCCAGAATGCTTATGTGAAGAGACTTTTTCAGGCTCGACCACACTCCCTGGAAATTTCTTCCCTGTGTGACTGCTCCCCAGCCTCTCAGGCTGGCATCCGTGGTCACCAGGATCCAATCCTGTATGCCGAATCTGCGGCCCTCCAATAGATGAGCCTCCTGCAACCACCACAGAAGGGATACCCTTGTCCTCGGCGACAGGGTTATCCGCAGGTGCATCTGAAGATGCGACCCTGACCATTTGTCCAACAGATCCCTTTGCATGGAATCTGCCGAAAGGGATTGCTTCGTAAGAAGCTACCATTTTTTCCCAGGACTCTTGTGCATTGATGTACAGACACCTTTCCTGGTTTTAGGAGGTTCCTGACCAGGTCAGATAACTCCTTGGCTTTTTCTTCGGGAAGAAAAACCTTTTTCTGAACTGTGTCCAGAATCATCCCCAGGAACAGCAGACGAGTTGTCGGCATTAATTGGGATTTTGGAATATTCAGAATCCATCCGTGCTGCTTTAGCACCTCTTGAGATAGTGCTAAACCCATCTCTAGCTGTTCTCTGGACCTTGCCCTTATTAGGAGATCGTCCAAGTATGGGATAATTAATACGCCTTTTCTTCGAAGAAGAAATATTATCTCGGCCATTACCTTTGTAAAGACCCGAGGTGCCGTGGACAAACCAAACGGCAGCGTCTGAAACGGATAGTGACAGTTTTGTACAACGAACCTGAGGTACCCCTGGTGTGAGGGGTAATTGGAACGTGGAGATACGCATCCTTGATGTCCAAGGATACCATAAAGTCCCCTTCTTCCAGGTTCGCTATCACTGCTCTGAGTGACTCCATCTTGAACTTGAACTTCTTTATGTATAGGTTCAAGGACTTCAGATTTAGAATAGGCCTTACCGAGCCATCCGGCTTCGGTACCACAAATAGAGTGGAATAATACCCCTTCCCTTGTTGTAGAAGAGGTACCTTGACTATCACCTGCTGAGAATACAGCTTGTGAATGGCTTCCAAAACCGTCTCCCTTTCTGAGGGGGACGTTGGTAAAGCAGACTTCAGGAAACGGCGAGGTGGCTCTGTCTCTAATTTCAACCTGTACCCCTGAGATATTATCTGCAGGATCCAGGGATTTACCTGCGAGTGAGCCCACTGCGCGCTGTAATTTTTGAGACGACCGCCTACCGCCCCCGAGTCCGCTTGCGAAGCCCCAGCGTCATGCTGAGGCTTTTGTAGAAGCCGGGGAGGGCTTCTGTTCCTGGGAAGGAGCTGCCTGTTGCTGTCTCTTCCCTCGTCCTCTGCCTCGTGGCAGATATGAATAGCCCTTTGCTCTCTTATTTTTAAAGGAACGAAAGGGCTGCGGTTGAAAGGTCGGTGCCTTTTTCTGTTGGGGAGTGACTTGAGGTAGAAAAGGTGGATTTCCCGGCCGTAGCCGTGGCCACCAAATCCGATAGACCGACCTCAAATAACTCCTCTACGCATCGCCTGTCCACTGTCGTGTCCATAAAGCTCTTCTGGCCGAAATGGACATAGCACTTACCCGTGATGCCAGTGTGCAGATATCTCTCTGTGCATCACGCATATAAAGAAATGCATCCTTTATTTGTTCTAACGACAGTAAAATATTGTCCCTGTCCAGGGTATCAATATTTTCGATCAGGGACTCTGACCAAACTACCCCAGCACTGCACATCCAGGCAGTCGCAATAGCTGGTCGTAGTATAACACCTGCATGTGTGTATATACCTTTTTGGATATTTTCCATCCTCCTATCTGATGGATCTTTAAGTGCGTCCGTCTCAGGAGAGGGTAACGCCACTTGTTTTGATAAGCGTGTTAGCGCTTTGTCCACCCTAGGAGGTGTTTCCCAGCGCTCCCTAACCTCTGGCGGGAAAGGGTATAAAGCCAATAACTTCTTTGAAATTAGCAGTTTTTTATCGGGGCACCCCACGCTTCATCACACACGTCATTTAATTCTTCTGATTCGGTAAAAACTACTGGTAGTTTTTTCACCCCCACATAATACCCTGTTTAGTGGTACCTGTAGTATCAGCTAAATGTAACATCTCCTTTATTGCCAAAATCATATAACGTGTGGCCCTACTGGAAAATACGGTTGATTCGTCACCTTCACCACCGGAATCAGTGCCTGTGTCTGGGTCTGTGTCGACCGACTGAGGCAAGGGACGTTTTACAGCCCCTGACGGTGTTTGAGGCGCCTGGACAGACACTAATTGAGTGTCCGGCCGCCTCATGTCGGCAAACGACTGCTTAAGCGAGTTGACGCTATCCCGTAATTCCACAAATAAAGGCATCCATTCTGGTGTCGACCCCCTAGGAGGTGACATCCTCATATTTGGCAATTGCTCCGCCTCCACACCAATAACGTCCTCATACATGTCGACACACACGTACCGACACACAGCAGACACACAGGGAATGCTCTATACGAAGACAGGACCCACTAGCCCTTTGGGGAGACAGAGGGAGAGTCTGCCAGCACACACCAAAAAGCGCTATATATGACAGGGATAGCCTTATGATTAAGTGCTCCCTTATAGCTGCTTTTATATTAGTATATTGCCATTTATTCTGCCCCCCCTCTCTGTTATACCCTGTTTCTGTAGTGCAGTGCAGGGGAGAGACCTGGGAGCCTTCCTGACCAGCGGAGCTGTGACAGAAAATGGCGCCGTGTGCTGAGGAGATAGGCCCCGCCCCTTTTTCGGCGGGCTCGTCTCCCGCTATTTAGTACATTTAGGCAGGGGTAAATATCTCCATATAGCCTCTGGGGCTATATGTGAGGTATTTTTAGCCTTTTTAAAGGTTTTCATTTGCCTCCCAGGGCGCCCCCCCCCCCAGCGCCCTGCACCCTCAGTGACTGCCGTGTGAAGTGTGCTGAGAGGAAAATGGCGCACAGCTGCAGTGCTGTGCGCTACCTTAAGAAGACTGCAGGAGTCTTCAGCCGCCGATTCTGGACCTCTTCTTGCTTCAGCATCTGTGAGGGGGCCGGCGGCGTGGCTCCGGTGACCATCCAGGCTGTACCTGTGATCGTCCCTCTGGAGCTTCATGTCCAGTAGCCAAGAAGCCAATCCATCCTGCACGCAGGTGAGTTCACTTCTTCTCCCCTCTGTCCCTCGTTGCAGTGATCCTGTTGCCAGCAGGAATCACTGTAAAATAAAAAACCTAAGCTAAACTCTCTAAGCAGCTCTTTATGAGAGCCACCTAGAATTGCACCCTTCTCGGCCGGGCACAAAAATCTAACTGGAGTCTGGAGGAGGGTCATAGGGGGAGGAGCCAGTACACACCACCTGACCTGTAAAAGCTTTACTTTTGTGCCCTGTCTCCTGCGGAGCCGCTATTCCCCATGGTCCTTTCAGGAACCCCAGCATCCACTTAGGACGATAGAGAAAACTATATACAAGCCTTGCAGAAAGTAGTCCGCACTGGGACGGGCGCCCAGCATCCTCTACGGACTAGGAGAAAAAGATTTACCGGTAGGTTTAAAATCTTATTTTCTCTTACGTCCTAGAGGATGCTGGGGACTCCGTAAGGACCATGGGGTTTATACCAAAGCTCCAGACCGGGTGGGAGAGTGCTGACGACTCTGCAGCACTGACTGAGCAAACGCAAGGTCCTCATCAGCCAGGGTATCAAACTTATAGAATCTTGCAAAAGTGTTTGAACCCGACCAGGTAGCTGCTCGGCAAAGCTGTAAAGCCGAGACGCCTCTGGCAGCCGCCCAAGAAGAGCCCACCTTCCTAGTGGAATGGGCCTTTACCGAATTTGGTAACGGCAATCCTGCCGTAGAATGAGCCTGCTGAAACGTGTTACAGAGCCAGCGAGCAATAGTCTGCTTCGAAGCAGGAGTGCCAACTTTGTTGGCCACATACAGGACACACAGTGCCTCTGTTTTCCTAACCCGAGCCGTCCTGGCTACATATATTTTTAAGGCCCTGACTACATCCAAGGACTTGGAGTCCTCCAAGTCACCCGTAGCCACAGGCACCACAATAGGTTGGTTCATATGAAACGATGAAACCACCTTGGCCAAAAATTGAGGACTAGTCCTCAACTCCGCTCTATCCATATGGAAAATCAGATAGGGGCTCTTGTGAGACAAGGCCGCCAATTCGGACACCCGCTTGGCAGATGCCAAGGCCAACAACATGACCACCTTCCAAGTGAGAAACTTTAATTCAACCGTCTGAAGCGGTTCAAACCAGTGAGAGTTTAGGAACCATAATACCACGTTACGGTCCCATGGTGCCACTGGGGGCACAAAAGGAGGCTGGATGTGCAGCACTCCCTTTACAAAAGTCTGGACTTCTGGGAGAGAAGCCAATTCCTTCTGAAAGAATATAGATAAGGCCGAAATCTGTACCTTAATGGATCCTAACTTCAGGCCCATATCCACTCCTGTCTGTAGAAAGTGGAGAAAACGGCCAAGATGGAAATCCTCCGTAGGAGCATGTTTGGCTTCACACCAAGAAACATATTTCCTCCGGATACGGTGATAATGTTTCGCCATCACCTCCTTCCTAGCCTTTATCAGCGTAGGGATGACTTCTTCCGGAATACCTTTCCCAGCTAGGATTCGGTGTTCAACCGCCATGCCGTCAAACGTAACCGCGGTGAGTCTTGGAACACGCAGGGCCCCTGCTATAACAGGTCCTCCCTGAGAGGAAGAGGCCACGGATCTTCTGTGAGCATTTCCTGAAGATCTGAGTACAAAGCCCTTCGAGGCCAATCTGGAACAATGAGTATTGTCCGCACTATTTTATGTCTTATGATTCTCAATATTTTTGAGATGAGAGGAAGAGCAGGGAACACATAGACCGACTGAAACACCCATGGTGTCACCAGGGCGTCCACCGCTACTGCCTGAGGGTCCCTTAACCTGGCACAATACCTCCGAAGCTTCTTGTTGAGGCGTGACACCATCATGTCTATTTGAGGAATTCCCAAAGACTTGTTATCTCTGCAAAAACTTCTTGATGAAGTCCCCACTCTCCTGGATGGAGATCGTGCCTGCTGAGGAAGTCTGCTTCCCAGTTGTCCACTCCTGGAATGAAGACTGCTGACAGAGCGCTTACGTGATTTTCCGCCCAGCGAAGAATCCTGGTGGCTTCCGCCATTGCCACTCTGCTCCTTGTCCCGCCTTGGCGGTTTACATGAGCCACTGCTGTGACGTTGTCTGATTGAACCAGAACCGGTAGGTCGCGAAGAAGATTCTCCGCTTGTCGTAGGCCGTTGTATATGGCCCTCAATTCCAGTACGTTGATGTGCAGACAAGCCTCCTGGCTTGACCATAGTCCCTGAAAATTTCTTCCTTGTGTGACTGCTCCCCATCCTCGAAGGCTCGCGTCCGTGGTCATCAGAACCCAGTCTTGAATGCCGAACCTGCGACCCTCTAGAACAGAGGTTCTCAAACTCGGTCCTCGGGGGGCCACACAGTGCATGTTTTGCAGGTCTCCTCACAGAATCGCAAGTGAAATAATAAGATTTTACTCACCGGTAAATCTATTTCTCGTAGTCCGTAGTGGATGCTGGGACTCCGTAAGGACCATGGGGAATAGCGGCTCCACAGGAGACTGGGCACAACTAAAGAAAGCTTTAGGACTACCTGGTGTGCACTGGCTCCTCCCTCTATGACCCTCCTCCAGACCTCAGTTAGGATACTGTGCCCGGAAGAGCTGACACAACTAGGAAGGATTTTGAATCCCGGGTAAGACTCATACCAGCCACACCAATCACACCGTATAACTCGTGATACTATACCCAGTTAACAGTATGAAATATAACTGAGCCTCTCAACGGATGGCTCAACAATAACCCTTTAGTTAACAATAACTATATACAAGTATTGCAGACAATCCGCACTTGGGATGGGCGCCCAGCATCCACTACGGACTACGAGAAATAGATTTACCGGTGAGTAAAATCTTATTTTCTCTGACGTCCTAAGTGGATGCTGGGACTCCGTAAGGACCATGGGGATTATACCAAAGCTCCCAAACGGGCGGGAGAGTGCGGATGACTCTGCAGCACCGAATGAGCAAACTCTAGGTCCTCCTCAGCCAGGGTATCAAACTTGTAAAATTTAGCAAATGTGTTTGAGCCCGACCAAGTAGCTGCTCGGCAAAGTTGTAAAGCCGAGACCCCTCGGGCAGCCGCCCAAAAAGAGCCCACCTTCCTCGTGGAATGGGCTTTCACTGATCTAGAATGCGGCAGTCCAGCCGCAGAATGTGCAAGCTGAATCGTACTACAAATCCAGCGAGCAATAGTCTGCTTTGAAGCAGGAGCACCCAGCTTGTGGGGTGCATACAGGATAAATAGCGAGTCAGTTTTTCTGACACTAGCTGTCCTGGAAACATAAATTTTCAGGGCTCTGACTACGTCCAACAACTGGGAATCCTCCAAGTCCTTAGTAGCCGCAGGCACTACAATAGGTTGGTTCAAATGAAAAACTGATACCACCTTAGGGAGAAACTGGGGACGAGTCCTCAATTCTGCCCTATCCATATGGAAAATCAGATAAGGGCTTTTATATGACAAAGCCGCCAATTCTGACACACGCCTGGCCGAAGCCAAGGCCAACAGCATGACCACTTTCCACGTGAGATATTTCAAATCCACGGTTTTTAGTGGCTCAAACCAATGTTACTTTAGGAAATCCAACACCACGTTGTGATCCCAAGGTGCCACTGGAGGCACAAAAGGGGGCTGAATATGCAGCACTCCCTTAACAATGTCTGAACATCAGGCAGTGAAGCCAGTTCTTTTTGAAAGAAAATCGACAGAGCCGAAATCTGGACCTTAATGGAACCCAATTTTAGGCCCATAGTCACCCCTGACTGTAGGAAGTGCAGAAAACGGCCCAACTGAAATTCCTCCGTTGGGCCTTCCTGGCCTCACACCACGCAACATATTTTCGCCATATGCGGTGATAATGGTTTGCGGTCACTTCTTTCCTAGCTTTAATCAGCGTAGGGATGACTTCCTCGGGAATGCCCTTTTCCTTCAGGATCCGGCGTTCAACCGCCATGCCGTCAAACGCAGCCGCGGTAAGTCTTGGAACAGACAGGGCCCCTGCTGCAGCAGGTCCTGTCTGAGCAGCAGAGGCCATGGGTCCTCTGAGATCATTTTTTGAAGTTCTGGGTACCAAGCTCTTCTTGGCCAATCCGGAACCACGAGTATAGTTCTTACTCCTCTCCTTCTTATTATACTCAGTACCTTGGGTATGAGAGGCAGAGGAGGGAACACATACACCGACTGGTACCCCCACGGTGTTACCAGAGCGTCCACAGCTATCGCCTGAGGGTCCCTTGACCTGGCGCAATATCTTTTTAGCTTTTTGTTGAGGCGGGACGCCATCATGTCCACCTGTGGCCTTTCCCAATGGTGTACAATCATTTGGAAGACTTCTGGATGAAGTCCCCACTCTCCCGGGTGGAGGTCGTGCCTGCTGAGAAAGTCTGCTTCCCAGTTGTCCACTCCGGGAATGAACACTGCTGACAGTGCTAACACATGATTTTCCGCGCATCGGAAAATCCTTGTGGCTTCTGCCATCGCCATCCTGCTTCTTGTGCTGCCCTGTTGGTTTACATGGGCGACCGCCGTGATGTTGTCTGACTGGATCAGCACCGGCTGGTGTTGAAGCAGGGTCTAGCCTGACTTAGGGTATTGTGAATGGCCCTTAGTTCCAGAATATATATATGTGTAGGGAAGTCTCCTGACTCGACCATAGCCCTTGGAAGTTTCTTCCCTGTGTGACTGCCCCCCAGCCTTGAAGGCTGGCATCCGTGGTCACCAGGACCCAGTCCTGTATGCCGAATCTGCGGCCCTCTAGAAGATGAGCACTCTGCAGCCACCACAACAGCGACACCCTGGCCCTTGGAGACAGGGTTATCAGCCGATGCATCTGAAGATGCGACCCGGACCACTTGTCCAACAGATCCCACTGGAAGATCCTTGCATGGAACCTGCCGAATGGAATTTCTTCGTAAGAAGCTACCATCTTTCCCAGGACTCGCGTGCATTGATGCACCGACACCTGTATTTGTTTTAGGAGGTCTCTGACTAGAGATGACAACTCCTTGGCCTTCTCCGGGAGAAACACTTTTTCCTGTTCTGTGTCCAGAACCATACCCAGGAACAGTAGACGCGTCGTAGGAACCAGCTGCGACTTTGGAATATTCAGAGTCCAGCCGTGCTGTTGTAGCACTTCACGAGATAGTGCTACTCCGACCAACAACTGCTCCCTGGACCTCGCCTTTATAAGGAGATCATCCAAGTACGGGATAATTATAACTCCCTTTTTTCGAAGGAGTATCATCATTTCGGCCATTACCTTGGTAAATACCCTCGGTGCCGGGGACCGACCAACGGCAACATCTGGAATTGGTAATGACAGTCCTGTACCACAATTTTGAGGTACTCCTGGTGAGGAGGGTAAATGGGGACATGCAGGTAAGCATCCTTGATGTCCAGTGATACCATGTAATTCCCTTCGTCCAGGCTTGTAATAACCGCCCTGAGCGATTCCATTTTGAACTTGAACCTTCGTATATAAGTGTTCAAGGATTTCAATTTTAGAATGGGTCTCACCGAACCGTCTGGTTTCGGTACCACAACCATTGTGGAATAGTAACCCCGGCCTTGTTGAAGGAGGGGTACCTTGATTATCACCTGCTGGAGTACAGCTTGTGAATTACCGCCAGTACTACCTCCCCTCGAGGGCAGCAGGCAAGGCTGATTTGAGGTAACGGCGAGGGGGAGTCGCCTCGAACTCCAGCTTGTATCCCAGTGATACTACTTGCAGAACCCAGGGATCCACCTGTGAGCGAGCCCACTGGTAGCTGAAGTTCCGAGACACGCCCCCACCGCACCTGGCTCCACCTGTGGAGCCCCAGCGTCATGCGGTGGACTCAGAGGAAGCGGGGGAAGATTTTTGATCCTGGGAACTGGCTGTCTGGTGCAGCTTTTTCCCTCTTCCCTTGTCTCTGTGCAGAAAGGAAGCGCCTTTGACCCGCTTGCTTTTCTGAAGCCGAAAGGACTGTACCTGATAATACGGTGCTTTCTTAGGCTGTGAGGAAACCTGAGGTAAAAATTTTTCTTTCCCAGCTGTTGCTGTGGATACGAGGTCCCAGAGACCATACCCAAACAATTCCTCACCCTTATAAGGCAGAATCTTCATGTGCCTTCTAAAGTCAGCATCACCTGTCCACTGCCGGGTCCCTAATACCCTCCTGGCAGAATGGACATTGCATTAATTCTGGATGCCAGCCGACAAATATCCCTCTGTGCATCCCTCATATATAAGACGACGTCTTTAATATGCTCTATGGTTAGCAAAATAGTATCCCTGTCCTGACAGGGTAATAGACCAAGCTGTAGCAGCACTATCCATGCTGAGGCAATTGCAGGTCTCAATATAGTACCTGAGTGTGTATATACAGACTTCAGGATAGCCTCATGCTTTTTATCAGCAGGCTCCTTCAAAGTGGCCGTATCCTAAGACGGCAGTGCCACCTTTTTTGACAAACGTGTGAGCTCCTTATCCACCCTAGGGGATATCTCCCAACGTGACCTATCCTCTGGCAGGAAAGGGTACGCCATCAGTAACTTTTTAGAAATTACCAGTTTCTTATCGGGGGAACCCACGCTTTTTCACACACTTCATTCACTCATCTGATGGGGGAACAAAACACTGGCTGCTTTTTCTCCCCAAACATAAAACCCCTTTTTTTTGTGGTACTTGGGTTAATGTCAGAAATGTGTAACACATTTTTCATTGCAGAGATCATGCAACGGATGTACCTAGTGGATTGTGTATATGTCTCAACCTCGTCGACACTGGAATCAGACTCCGTGTCGACATCTGTGTCTGCCATCTGAGGTAGCGGGCGTTTTTGAGCCCCTGATGGCCTTTGAGACGCCTGGGCAGGCGCGGGCTGAGAAGCCGGCTGTCCCACAGCTGTTACGTCATCCAGCCTTTTATGTAAGGAGTTGACACTGTCGGTTAATACCTTCCACCTATCCATCCACTCAGGTGTCGGCCCCGCAGGGGGTGACATCACATTTATCGGCATCTGCTCCGCCTCCACATAAGCCTCCTCATCAAACATGTCGACACAGCCGTACCGACACACACACACAGGGAATTCTCTGACTGAGGACAGGACCCCACAAAGCCCTTTGGGGAGACAGAGAGAGAGAGTATGCCAGCACACACCAGAGCGCTATATATACACAGGGATTAACACTGTAACTGAGTGATTTTCCCAATAGCTGCTTGTATACACAATATTGCGCCTAAATTTAGTGCCCCCCCCTCTCTTTTTTACCCTATGTAGTCTGGAAACTGCAGGGGAGAGCCTGGGAGCGATCCTTCCAGCGGAGCTGTGAGGGAAAATGGTGCCAGTGTGCTGAGGGAGATAGCCCCGCCCCTTTTTCGGCGGACTTCTCCCGCTTTTTTGTAGGTATATCTGGCAGGGGATTTTACACATATATAGTCTCTATGACTATATTATGTGTAGTTTTGCCAGCCAAGGTACTTAATATTGCAGCCCAGGGCGCGCCCCCCCACAGCTTTTGAATCGCAGCTAACACTACTGCCCTCTCTGGGGGAGAAGCTGGCAAGGCCGACTTGAAAAATCGGTGAGGGGGCACCTCTTTGAATTCCAGTTTGTAGCCTTGGGATCAAAGTCAGCTGACAAGGTATCTGTCCAAGCTGCAACTGCGCTACATACCCATGTCGATGCTATTGCCGGTCTGAGTAAAGCACCCGTATGCGTATACATAGATTTTAAGGTAGTTTCCTGTCTGCGATCAGCAGGATCCTTTAGGGCGGCCAAGTCAGGAGACGGTAGCGCCACCTTCTTGGACAAGCGCGTTAAAGCCTTGTCTACCCTGGGCTAGGATTCCCACCGTACCCTGTCCTGTGCAGGGAAAGGATACGCCATAAGAAGCTTCTTGAGAATCTGCAGTTTTTTGTCTGGAGTTTCCCAAGCTTTTTCAAATAACTCGTTCAGCTCATGAGATGGGGGAAAGGTTACCTCAGGTTTCTTTTCCTTGTACATGCGCACCCTCGTGTCAGGTACAGAGGGGTCATCTGTGATATGCAACACATCTTTTATTGCAATGACCATATAATGAACTTTTGGCCACCCTTGGGTGTAACCTTGCATCACCATAGTCGACACTGGAGTCAGAATCCATGTCGGTATCAGTGTCCGCTATTTGGGATAGAGAACGTTTTTGAGACCCTGAAGGGCCCTGTGACTCAGTGAAAGCCTTAGATTGACTACCTGCTTTTTCCCTGGACTCTGCTTTGTCCATCCTCTTATGTAATAAGGTCACATTTGCATTTAAAACATTCCACATGTCCAACCAATAAGGAGTCGGCGTTGCCGACGGAGACATCACAATCATCTGCTCCACCTCCTCCTTAGATTTACCTTCCGCTTCAGACATGTCGACACGCTTGTACCGACACCCCCACACACAAAGGGATATATTTATATGGAGACCATTCCCCATTAAGGCCCTTTGGAGAGCCAGAGAGAGTATGCCAGCACACACCCAGCGCCAACTGACACTGGAAACAATTTCCCAGATAATATAGCGCTTTTATATATAGTTAACTGTGTAATACACTCACTGCGCCTAACAAGCGCCCCCCCCCCCCCCTCTCCCTTTTCAGCCCTGTGTCACCGTGTTCAGCAGGGGAGAGACCAGGGAGCCAGCTTCTCTGCAGTGCGCTGTGAAGAAAATGGCGCTGGTTAGTGCTGTGGGACCAGGCTCCGTCCCCTCAGGCGACAGGCATCGGTCCCGCTCAAATGTATAAAACTGGCGGGGGATTTTTATAATTACTGCCTCCGCAGCCTATATACATATAAATGCCAGACTTAGAGGTTTATATTGCTGCCCAGGGCACCCCCCCTGCGCCCTGCACCCATCAGCGCCTGCTCGTGTGTGGTGTGTGGGAGCAATGGCGCGCAGCGTTACCGATGCACGCTTACCTCAGGGAAGATCAGAAGTCTTCTGCCGCCTTTGAAGTCTTCTTTCTTCTTATACTCACCCGGCTCTGGGACGAACGGCGAGGGGAGACCTGCGTTCCAACTCCCTCTGGAGTTAATGGTGTCCAGTAGCCTAAGAAGCAGAACCTATCACTTAAGTAGGTCTGCTCCTCTCTCCTCAGTCCCACGATGCAGGGAGCCTGTTGCCAGCAGTGCACCCTGAAAATTAAAAAACCTAACAAAATTCTTTTTTCAGAGAAACTCAGGAGAGCTCCCTGTAATGGACCCAGTCTCCTCTGGGCACAGGAATCAACTGAGGTCTGGAAGAGGGGCATAGAGGGAGGAGCCAGTGCACACCCATTCTAAAGTTCTTTGCAGTGCCCATGTCTCCTGCGGAGCCCATCTATACCCCATGGTCCTTACGGAGTCCCCAGCATCCTCTAGGACGTAAGAGAAACATCAAGTGTGAGACGCTCTACAATTTTGGCTTATCAGGCTACTCAGCTGATCTTTAGCCAGGACACAAACCAAGGACCCCTGGGAGGCATGAAGAAACTTTTTTTTTTTTTAAAGGTAATGTGACCTCTTATTGATAGACAGGCAAAAGGCCAACATGGAAATAGCTGACACATGAAGGTAGACATGAGTTCTTCATGTCTTTTTGATGGCAAAATGTTCCTTTTAGCACATGGACCCCTAATTTAGTGCAATGCTTACAGAGCAGACCTGTTAAGTTTATGGGATCTGCTCAATGTCTCAGGAGAAATACTGAATTAAGCTTTCTTCAAGCAGACTACAGAAATACAAGTTTATTAAAGTTAACTTAAAATGCTGTATTCCATTACAAAAGCTGTGAAGTAGAACAAAATAAGTTTCAGTAACAGGTGACACTAGCCAAAGAATTAACAGCAACACCTTTGTCCCATGCATTATCATCCAGCATGCCAACTCCATCTTGCTTATGTTAAGCACTAATGTCAGTTTTGAACACGGCGCCAAAATAAAGTGGTGTGAGAAGGAGCATCTCCACAGAAGACCTAAACTTAATCTAGTATAAAGGTAGCTTTAAATAAAGGACTAGATATAGACGTCAGAAATCACCTATGTTTTATTGATCTTATTAACTTTGTTCAATCCACAATTGTATAACCTAGTAACACAATCTTGAAACTTTACATGTTTTCATTAACCAATTAATTTTACAGTGAAATGCAAAATATACAAGGCTGCTAGACTTTTGTACAATTAAATGGCAAACTAATACAAACACATAAACCTACCATAATAGGTTTAGAGACCACACATTTGCAATTCCCTTGTAGTGTGTTTTTAGACTTATATTAAAATGTATTGTTCAGTGTACAAATATAGTAAAATTTAAGTTCTTCCAAACAGCTGAAGAAAAAAAAAAAAGTTAAAGTTTACAGGTTTAATCTTGTGAACTGCAATGTCCGTGTGCATGCCTATGGAAACATTAAAAACCATTTTGCAAACTTCTTGTAGTCCCCACCCTTCTTATCACCTGCCAGGCTATTATCTATTCACAACAGACCATGTAAAAAATTTAGTATGTAATATGCAGCCATCTACATCGTTAATGAAGTGGGGAAAGAAAATAGAAAATGAATCAATTTAAATTCCAGAGTAGGTATTTTCCACAATTCAGCACCAATTGCATCATTGAAGTGTATGCTGCAAGCATAGCAATACTACACACTAAGCACAAAGGCTGCAAGAATCTGTTTTAAGAAATATATTGCATTTATTGCTTGAAGTCTATAGGTGATGACATTTAGATTATGATGGTGAAGTGGGGAGGAGCATTTTAGGCACCAATATACTATTATAGTAAACTGCATTACAGAAATTGCTTGGGTTTATACTATATGATCTACTTGTACAAGCATTAACACTGCTGTAAAAAGGTATGCAACGTTGTACAATGTATCATGGCAATCACATAATCCAGAAGTAACAGTAAGTAAAATAACAATTCGCCCTTGTTATGCACATCTAGATCTTCATAAAAACTTGAGAACTGCCAGACTTTGCCAAAGACCAGGAAAATTGGCTCACTCCTGGGGTCCAAATTAGAGCCAATATTAAAAGCAGCACACGTTTAAGCAAAGCAGACTAATGCAGACTGAAAATGATTAATGTCCGATTATATGAAACTTCGGTAGTCCAGAAAGACCAGTTTATGGCAGTACGATACAGCAAAGAGCAATTAGCAGGTTTTCAATTAAGAGTAGGATGCAGACAGGATTTCATGCAGATATGCAATGATGTTTTGTGTCATGGCTCCAAATCTTACATAGACCTCTGAATGGCATCTGTAACAGGCATTCACGCTCAGCCAAATGGCTTATAAACTGGAAAATTGCGTGCAATATAACCAGCACCACTGTAGTGCTTAAGCATTCTAAAATTCAATCTACTCAAACTTTTGGGTGGAGTTCAATAAGAAAGCGTTTACTTGTCTTTGCTGTAACCCTCACTGGATCTGCCAGTATCCCCAATACGTTCACTGGTCCCCATTCCAGACCTCACATTCAGCTTCTCTCAAACAGGCCGAGTAGATGTCAACACCCTC
Source organism: Pseudophryne corroboree (assembly GCF_028390025.1). Lineage (NCBI taxonomy): Eukaryota > Metazoa > Chordata > Amphibia > Anura > Myobatrachidae > Pseudophryne > Pseudophryne corroboree. Next base: position 297,215,469 of record NC_086447.1, read on the forward strand.
TCCGCAATTTGTCCAGTCGGAAAGTATTAAGGACTCCCATGGATCCCGCAATTTGCACATGCAAGGAGAGTACGAATGGTTCAAATCCACTGAAAACACTTCTATTTATGGTGCCACCATCAGTCCAGAAGCCAACTGGGAGAGCAAGCTGAAACCCTTTTGTGTATGTTCAAATATTAGCTGTGCACAGCAAGGATTTCATAACTAAATGCAACATTTAACAATTTTAAGCCTATACACAGCTGAAGTGAAGGAGGCATGGGGCACTCTAATTTAAAGTCCAAAAACAAACATTTTAGGTTTGTATACAGTTCTGAAGACCCCATTTACCACAAAGTGCTACTCAAAACCAGTAGTTAAATGCTACCAGTTTAAATTGGTATCTGTTTTAATGAAGAAAAAAAAATATATATATACTCTTAAATGCCTACATAGAAAGGCATGCGCATTCTGAAAATGATGGATTGAGATTAGGGAAGATGACGGCTGCTGGCAGAATTTGGAGAACAGGCTACATAACCACTCATTCAAATCCAGTTTCTATAATCCACATTTGTACTGAAAAAAAAAAAAGTTAGAATTGAAATATTTAAAAGAAATCACACTGGAAGCACCGCAAACCAATTCCTGGGAAGGTCTTTACTCTGTTTAATATTTCAAGATAAATACAATAAAAGAAAAAAAGCAACTGAACTGCATTTTTCTATTTTTATTTTTTCAGTCTGATGACAAAGGCCTCGAGTGAAAATCTGTAGCATTAACAACTCTAACCCTCATTTTGTGCCATATGTGCCTGCTATGTAAAATCACCCAAAATACCAAGTGCCTGACTAAACCATAGGCAGGCTTTGACACCCTTTTAATAAGGTTACAATATGCAAGCCAACATGTTGGCAGGAGAGGACAGAGGTAATACATTTTACTTGCACATGGCCACCAGGACTTTATTTTTTAATAAGTAAGGGGCAGGAAAAGTGTCGCATCAACTGGCATTTCTAAATCACTTACTTTAATTAAGTGGCCAAGTGATTAACTTGGCATTTAGGGTTCCAAACAGTCTAACATGCAAGAGATTTACATTTTAAACTAATTCTTGCCATTTTGTCCTACATATTAGTAAGGAATACAAGGTCCATTTTTTATCTTTACTTTGTTAAATTACCTTTTTGACTCCAAGTGTTTTCAAACTAAGCTGGATATAAACTGCCTCAGGGGCAAACAGATGTATAACACATTAACTAAAGATGATTCAGTTTAGCTGGACCCTCAATGAACACCTTTAGGAATGTGAAAGGTAACAAATTTAACAATTTTAAAAAACTGCAGTGATTTTGGAAAGTGCCAGTTAACCTGCATAACCAAATTTAGAATCCAGCAGTATTTGCAAACAAGTCAAAAAGAAATGAGGTTTTTGTGAAGGCCATAGCTTTGGTGACAATCAAAACCAAATTTAAGATCTGTGGTTTATCTTGACCTGAGCAGATAGCTCGAGCCGGCGATCCCTGTTTATTTGGTCATGGCCTTGATGGCTACCGCACATTCTTCTTGCATCGCACACAAGACGGAGACCTGTAATAGAAAGATAGTTTATAGTTGATTCCATATACAATACTAACAAACGCCACTACTGGTAAATCAATTCCATGTGTTCCATTAAAGTGACTGTGAAAGTCGCCGTGTGAGAAGATGTGTGCAAATGGATCCAACTCCTGCACTCCCTAAATTTTGGACTGTGAAAAGCCCAAAAGCATAAGGGGAAACGCCAGGCTCCAGCTAAGCAGGAGCAATTAACTATTTTGCAGCAAGTAGTCCGTTCATTCCCAAAACACATTTAAGAACTTCAGACAAAAATAAGTCACATTTGTACTGCATTAGGTTGCTAATATGGTGGAGCCAAAATAGAACAGGGTTCTATGCAATGTCATTCTTAACATAATGGAATTCAAATTTGCACCATTAGTAAACAGATGCAGGTAAGTTTACATTAAAAACTATTTTCTTAGTTTGTTTACCATTATCTCATCTCCAGCTTCATATTTAGCTTCTATTTCCTTTCCCAAGTCTCCCTCTGGCAACTTCAGATCATCACGAACTTCACCACCATCAGTCAGCAGGGACAGGTATCTATCATTAATACCGATCAGCTAAAAAAGGGGAACATTATAGATATGGAGCACATTTAAGCAAACGCGTCAATTAAACTTTGGTAGTTACATTACAACACAAGCCACATGCAGATAACAAACTGCATTTAAATTCTTCAAAGTTCTTTCAGGAGCATGACTTTAACCATTACACTTCACAAGTATGATTTTTAACCAAAGGATTAGTTACCCACTACCTATACATTCCAAAAGGAACCCTAGAAAAGCTGATGGACTGGCTCAAGCAACACAAATACAGTAGATGTGTTCCTCAACTGTAGCCATCAAGCAGGCTGAGGATGCTGGTAATCCTACATGAAACGTACAAGCAGCAGTTATGCCATTATCTCTTATGGCTACTGCAGGACTGCATAGGAAATGTGAGTACACTGTCGCAGTGCTGTTCCAGAATGGCACATAGCACCTGCCAGCAATGCAAGGTTCCCCTCACACCCCATATATGTGCAAGGGAAAACTTGCAATGTACGGGCTATCATATCTAGTGGCTATGTGCGCCGCTGTACCTAAGCAGCACATCGCCATGAGCAAAATTTCTCTAAAGGTTAGTTCAATGGCATCATGTAGGTTGACACATTAACAATATAAATGTCAGCATAACATGACAAGTTTAAAGACAGTAGCATCTTGTGCAAGTAGTTTGTATAAACAGCATCCGACAAAGATGAATCTGCTAAAATTCTGTCAAATCTAGATCATAAGTCCAACTATGTATTTTCTAAAACTAGCCAAGGCTTCAAGAGTTAAGCTAAATAGTATTAATATAGATCTAGAAAGTTTGTCTCATTTGGATTACTTAGCCTAACATACTAAGGGAAACACAGTCAAATGTTTTGTGCACCTCCTGCTGGGCATCTATAAGATTAGGTGCCCGACAGAGCAATTCCACTGTTCAAGTGCCAACATGGCTAGAAGTGCCATGTACAGCCACATAAAGCAGCTAAACTTGTCTACAGTGGTTAGGGTGCCCAAACAATGGACTTTGCACAAATTTCTCATACCTCAGGAGGCTGCAAGAAGAATGTTGGTGTCCGAACAGAGCAATAATTATACCCCTCTCAGAGACTAGCAAAAATTTCCTGGGTTATTGCACGTGAATGCGCATTAACATGAGATTTTGCCTAGTCTGAAAGGGTCCTAAAGAAAGCGTCCCAGGAATTTCATCCACCGGTATGTGTGCAGTGTGAACAGGTAAGCCGGGTCAAAGTGATCCGGTATCCGTTTTCCCAAATAGGAGGCGGCGATGCTTGGAGATGATCATAATCCAAACACCGCCTCTTGTAGCATCAGCGGTGACGTCACCAGGTCAGGCCGTGTCTGAAAGCTGTCTCAAACCAGATCACACCTGGGAAGCGACAGTCTACATATCCCGAGGGGTGTGGATCATTAGATTGACAGTGTCTAGGTTAACAATGTTTAAGTTGACCACTATAGGTAGACAGTCACTAGGTCGACAGGGTTTCTAGGTCGACATGAGGTTTTTTTTGGGGGGTGTCGTTTTCTCCGTAGTGACCGGGAACCCCAATTAGTGCACCGTGTCCCCTCACATGCCATGGTGCTTCGCTCAGTTTACCGTTACAATCGTAGTCCACGTGAATCGTGAAGTATGAAATACGATTTTACTCACCGGTAAATCTATTTCTCGTAGCCCGTAGTGGATGCTGGGGACTCTGTAAGGACCATGGGGAATAGATGGGCTCCGCAGGAGACAGGGCACTCCAAAGAAAGATTTAGTACTACCTGGTGTGCACTGGCTCCTCCCTCTATGCCCCTCCTCCAGACCTCAGTTAAGGAAACTGTGCCCGGAAGAGCTGACATTACAAGGAAAGGATTTTGGAATCCAGGGTAAGACTCATACCAGCCACACCAATCACACCGTATAACTCGTGATAAACTTACCCAGTTAACAGTATGAACAACAAACAAGCATCACTCAACTGATGCCACATAACATAACTTTAGTAAGCAATAACTATATACACGCATTGCAGAAAGTCCGCACTTGGGACAGGCGCCCAGCATCCACTACAGACTACGAGAAATAGATTTACCAGTGAGTAAAATCTTATTTTCTCTAACGTCCTAGTGGATGCTGGGGACTCCGTAAGGACCATGGGGATTATACCAAAGCTCCCAAACGGGCGGGAGAGTGCGGATGACTCTGCAGCACCGAATGGGCAAACTCAAGGTCCTCCTCAGCCAGGGTAACAAACTTGTAGAACTTTGCAAATGTGTTTGAACCCGACCAAGTAGCAGCTCGGCAAAGCTGTAATGCCGAGACCCCTCGGGCAGCCGCCCAAGAAGAGCCCACCTTTCTTGTGGAATGGGCTTTCACTGATTTTGGATGCGGCAATCCAGCCGCAGAATGAGCCTGCTGAATCGTGCCACAGATCCAGCGAGCAATAGTTTGCTTTGAAGCAGGAGCACCCAGCTTGTTGGATGCATACAGGACAAACAGCGAGTCAGTCTTCCTGACTCCAGCCGTTCTGGTCACAAATCTTCAAAGCCCGAACTATGTCAAGCAACTTGGAATCCTCCAAGTCACAAGTAGCCGCAGGCACCACAATAGGTTGGTTCAAATGAAAGGATGACACCACCTTTGGCAGAAATTGCGGACGAGTTGGCAATTCTGCCCTATCCATATGGAAAACCAGATAGGGGCTTTTACATGACAAAGCCGCCAATTCTGACACACGCCTAGCCGAAGCTAAGGCCAACAGCATGACCACTTTCCACGTGAGATACTTTAGCTCCACAGTCTTAAGTGGCTCACACCAGTGGGATTTCAGGAAACGTAACACCACGTTAAGATCCCAAGGTGCCACTGGTGGCACAAAAGGGGGCTGAATATGCAGCACTCCCTTAACAAACGTCTGAACCTCAGGCAGTGAAGCCAGTTCTTTTTGGAAGAAAATGGATAGGGCCGAAATCTGGACCTTTATGGACCCTAATTTTAGGCCCATAGTCACTCCTGACTGTAGGAAGTGCAGGAATCGACCCAGCTGGAATTCCTTTGTAGGGGCCTTCCTGGCCTCACACCAAGCAACATATTTTCGCCATATACGGTGATAATGCTTTGCCGTCACATCCTACCTAGCCTTTATCAGCATAGGAATAACTTAATCCGGAATGCCCTTTTCCGCTAGGATCCGGCGTTCAACCGCCATGCTGTTAAACGCAGCCGCGGTAAGTCTTGGAACAGACAGGGCCCTTGTTGTAACAGGTCCTGTCAGAGGCATAGGCCATGGGTCCTCTGAGCATTTCTTGCAATTCCGGGTACCAAGTCCTTCTTGGCCAATCCGGAACAATGAGTATTGTTCTCACTCCTCTTTTTCTTACAATTCTCAGCACCTTTGGTATGAGAGGAAGAGGAGGAAACACATAGACCGACTGGAACACCCACGGTGTTACTAGCGCGTCCGCAGCTATCGCCCGAGGGTCCCTTGACCTGGCGCAATACCTTTTTAGCTTTTTGTTGAGACGGGACACCATCATGTCCACCTGTGGCAGTTCCCATCGATTTGCAATCTGCGTGAAGACTTCTTGATGATGAAGTCCCCACTCTCCCAGGTGGAGGTCGTGCCTGCTGAGGAAGTCTGCTTCCCAGTTGTCCACTCCCAGAATGAACACTGCTGACAGTGCTAGTACGTGATTCTCCGCCCAACAAAGAATCCTGGTGGCTTCTGCCATTGCCACCCTGCTTCTTGTGCCGCCCTGGCGGTTTACATAGGCCACTGCAGTGAAGTTGTCTGACTGAATCAGCACTGGTTGGTTTCGAAGCAGAGGCTCCGCTTGACTCAGGGCGTTGTATATGGCCCTTAGTTCCAGGATATTGATGTGCAGACAAGTCTCCTGACTTGACCACAGCCCCTGGAAGTTCCTTCCTTGAGTGACTGCCCCCCATCCTTGGAGGCTTGCATCCGTGGTCACCAGGACCCAGTCCTGTATGCCGAACCTGCGGCCCTCGAGGAGGTGAGCACTTTGCAGCCACCACAGAAGAGACATCCTGGCTCTGGGGGCCAGGGTGATCAGCCGATGCATCTGAAGATGCGATCCAGACCACTTGTCCAACAGATCCCACTGAAAGATCCTCGCATGGAACCTGCCGAAGGGAATGGCTTCGTATGACGCCACCATCTTTCCCAGGACTCGCGTGCAGTGATGCACCGATACCTGTTTTGGTTTTAGGAGGTCCCTGACCAGAGTCACGAGCTCCTGAGCCTTCTCCTCCGGGAGAAACAGCTTTTTCTGGTTTGTGTCCAGAATCATGCCCAGAAAGGGCAGACGCGCCGTAGGAATCAGCTGCGACTTTGGAATATTCAGAATCCAGCCGTGCTGTTGCAACACTTCCTGAGTGCTACGCTGATCAGCAACCGCTCCCTGGACCTCGCCTTTATGAGGAGATCGTCCAAGTATGGGATAATTGTAACCCCTTGCTTCCGAAGGAGCACCATCAATTCCGCCATTACCTTGGTAATTATTATCGGTGCCGTGGACAGGCCAAACGGCAACGTCTGGAATTGGTAATGACAGTCCTGTACCACAAACCTGAGGTACTCCTGATGAGGTGGATAAATGGGGACATGCAAGTACGCATCCTTGATGTCCAGAGACACCATAAAATCCCCTTCCTCCAGGCCTGCAATGACCGCTATGAGCGATTCCATCTTGAATTTCTTCAGATAAAGATTCAGGGATTTTAAATTCAAAATGGGTCTGACCGAACCGTCCGGTTTCGGTACCACAAACATGGTGGAATAGTAACCCCCTCCCTGTTGAAGAAGGGGAACCATCACTACCACCTGCTGGAGATATAGCTTGTGAATTGCTGCCAACACTACCTCCCTTTCCCTGGGGGAAGCTGGCAAGGCTGATTTTAGGTAACTGAGGGGGCGTCACCTCGAATTCCAGCTTGTATCCCTGAGACAATTTGTATAGCCCAAGGATCCACCCGTGAGCGAACCCACTGGTGGCTGAAATTTCGGAGACGCGCCCCCACCGCTCCTGGCTCCGCCTATGGAGTCCCAGCGTCATGCGGTGGATTTAGTGGAAGCCGGGGAGGACTTTTGTTCCTGGGAACTAGCTGCATGGTGCAGCTTTTTTCCTCTACCCCTGCCTCTGGCAAGAAAGGATGCACCTCTTACTTTCCTGCTTTTCTGTGAACGAAAGGACTGCATTTGGTAATACGGTGCTTTCTTTGGCTGTGAGGGAATATATGGCAAGAAATTTGACTTCCCAGCCGTAGCAACTAGGTCCGAGAGACCGTCCCCAAACAATTCCTCACCCTTATAAGGCAACACCTCCATGTGTTTTTTAGAGTCGGTATCACCTGTCCATTGCAGAGTCCATAAGACCCTTCTGGCAGAAATCGACATTGCGTTTATTCTAGAGCCCAGCAGGCAAATGTCCCTCTGGGCATCCCGCATATATAGGACAGAGTCTTTGATATGTCCTAGGGTCAGTAAAATAGTCTCCCTGTCCAGGGTATCTAACTCCTCAGACAGAGTATCTGTCCATGCTGCTACAGCACTACACATCCAGGCAGCAGCAATTGCTGGCCTCAGAAGAGTACCAGAATGTGTATAAACAGACTTCAGGATACCTTTCTGCTTCCTATCCGCAGGATCCTTTAGAGCGGCCGTATCCTGTGACGGCAGGGCCACCTTCTTAGATAAGCGCGTCAACGCTTTGTCTACCCTAGGGGAGGATTCCCAGCGTAACCTATCCGTTGGCGGGAAAGGATACGCCATAAGTAATCTTTTGGAAATCAGTACTTTCCTATCAGGGGAATCCCACGCTTTTTCACATAACTCATTTAATTCATGTGAAGGGGGAAAAGTCACTTCTTGCTTTTTCTCCCCAAACATATAAACCCTCGTCAGGGACAGGGTTTTCCTCCGATATGTGCAATACATCCTTCATTGCTATAATCATGTATCGGATGGCTTTAATCATTTTAGGCTGCAACTTTGCATCATCATCACTGGAGTCAGAATCCGTGTCAACCAACTGGGATAGTGGGCGCTTTTGAGAACCTGCTGGCATCCGAGCTGTAGAATCAGACACGGGTTGAGACCCTGACTGGTTATCCAACCTTTTATGCAAGGAGCTTACGTTATCATTTAACACATTCCACATATCCATCCAATCAGGTGTCGGTGCCGTCGGCTGCGACACCACATTCACTTGTTCTACCTCCACGTAACCGTCCTCGTCAAACATGTCGACACAAACGTACCAACACACCGCACACACACAGGGAAGAGGACAGGACCCCACAAGGCCTTTTTTTTGGGGGGGGGGGGGGGGAGAAGGAGAGGGAGAGAGGGAGAGAGGGAGAGAGAGAGAGAGAGAGAGAGAGAGAGAGAGAGAGAGAGAGAGAGAGAGAGAGAGAGAGAGAGAGAGAGAGAGAGAGAGAGAGAGAGAGAGAGAGAGAGAGAATGCCAGCACACACCCCAGCGCTATATAACCCAGGGATTACACAGTAACTTAGTGTTTACCCAGTAGCTGCTGTTTATGATAGTTTGCGCCTAAATTTATGTGCCCCCTCTCTTTTTCTACCTTGATACTGCAGGGTAGAGCCTGGGGAGCTTCCGCTCAGCGGAGCGGTGAAGAGAAAATGGCGCTGGTTAGTGCTGAGGAAAAAGGCCCCGCCCCAACAGCGGCGGGCTTCTGTCCCGGGTCTGTGTAATAAAATGGCGGGGGCTTGTACATATATACAGTGCCCAGATGTATCCTAATTGCTGCCCAGGGCGCCCCCCCTCTGCGCCCTGCACCCTACAGTGACCGGAGTGTGTGGGTAGTGTGGGCGCAATGGCGCACAGCTGCAGTGCTGTGCGTTACCTCATGTGAAGACAGGAGTCTTCTGCCGCCAATTTCGATCTTCTTGCTTCTGCCGGCTTCTGACTTCTGGCTCTGCGAGGGGGACGGCGGCGCGGCTCCGGGAACGGACGACCAAGGTTAAGATCCTGTGTTCGAACCCTCTGGAGCTAATGGTGTCCAGTAGCCTAAGAAGCGCAACCTAGCCGCAGTTAGTAGGTTTGCTTCTCTCCCCTCAGTCCCACGTAGCAGAGTCTGTTGCCAGCAGAAGCTCTCTGAAAATAAAAAAACCTAACTAAAATACTTTATTAGCAAGCTCAGGAGAGCTCACTAAAAGCACCCAGCTCTGGCCGGGCACATATTCTAACTGAGGTCTGGAGGAGGGGCATAGAGGGAGGAGCCAGTGCACACCAGGTAGTACTAAATCTTTCTTTGGAGTGCCCGGTCTCCTGCAGAGCCCGTCTATTCCCCATGGTCCTTACGGAGTCCCCAGCATCCACTAGGACGTTAGAGAAAAAAGTTTTAACAAAAGAAATTAAAAACTCATGTTGACCTTTTGATCTACAAACCCTGACAACTTTCCAACCCTGTCACCCTAAACATTGTCGACCTTCAGACTGGACCCCATCCCGAGTGCGACCCAGCTGTATCAGCCTGAAAGTGGTATAAATCCATTCTGCAAGAGTTCTAAATGCTACCATTAAGTTCATAAAGGCTGTGCTAGGCTTCTCCAGCATACTACACAAGGTGGTCTACAGGACCAAATGTTTTCTCAAGGCCCTCCACACTGGTTGCTAAAACGCCTTTGAAAAGGTCCTGAAGAATTTGGCATAAATACAATATGCAGTACAGTTTTAAGAAAGCATCCTTGTATAAAATCAGAGTGAAATAGATCGAGGTATTCATTTTCTGCTATCACCGATTACACTAAACTTTTAAAGCTGCAATAATACATATACCCAGCCAGTTACATGCACCAGACCCGATAACATTCAAGAAGCAAAAAGGTGATGCTGTATTTAACATACAGCTGAGAGCAAAATATTTAAGTTACCCGACATGTCAAGATTAAGGCATCCAATATATTTGGATAACCAATTTCAATGTTAAAAGCCCAACTATCTGCAAGCTGGGACTAGTCCATCAGGCCTGATCTACAGCCATTAGCTGTCAAAACAAATTATGGACGATAAAACCAGACCCAACATTCCAATTTTACAGGGCAGCACAGTGGTTAGCACTGAGGCTGTTTGATGGCAACAAAGGCCTAATTTGCCTGAAGCCTGTATATTCCTTGTCAGCACAAGTTTCCTCTGGGTACTCTACGCTGAAAGAAAACAATGGCCCAAATTCAATACATACGCTGGGCATAAAGTCAGAAAATGCCTCAGACATTTTACCTTACAAATATACACCCAACCGATCTCAGGGGTGGTCTTCAGGTTGCCAACTGTCAGGATCCCGGCGCACAGTATACCGGCGCCGGAATCCCGCCAGCCGGCAGTTTTTCTCCCTCGTGGGGGTCCACAACCCCCCTGGAGGAATACTGTGCCCGCAGTGAGCCTGCAAGGGGCTCATTTGTGCTCGCCACACTGTTGGTACGTCGGCGGTCGGGCTTCTGGTGCCGGTATGCTGGTCGTCGGCATACCATACCACACCCGATCTCAGTGTATGACCATATGATCAGTGTTCCTCTCCTGGGTAGGTTTCCTCCACGGTGAAGGAACAGGATTAATGTTGGTTAGCCGCGCAAACGCTGCCTGATGCGCTGACTTGTAACTTTAGATTACTGCATCAGACATGCTAGACGATTAGGCATGTATAATCGATATTTTTGGCTCAGTCACACACTTACTGTACAATTATATTGGCGATCCACCCAAATCAAGCACCCAGATCACTGTACAGTGAATGCACAGAATTAGTTGTTCCTGGCTATATAGTTGCTAGATTTAAATTAGAAATTCATTTTAAAGGCATAACCAGGTGGTTTTGGCCATACTAGTTTCAGCTTTAAATATAGCAGCAGTATCACCAGAATCTCACCTGACCAGCAAAGCAGTGTGTGGCCATGAGGTAGAGTCGAGGTTGTAAGCTCCAGTGGGGCATGGAGTGAGGTAAATTAAATTCTCTGAAGTGATACTTCATGTGTTTGACTCAAAACAGACATGACAGCACATCTTAACCAACTAAATGGCCAGCTATTGGCAACAGACATCTTAAACCAGATAGACAAAAATGTTTCTTTGTGCTTATGTTCCCTCACTTGAATGCAATGTTGTTCTGGGATAGTCACTGAGAATTCATCTTTTGGAAGCAGCTTTTATGACATTTGTGAAATAAGAGCAAATTCTGGCGGTTAATATACTGGTGGCATTAGACTGTCTCATTGGTAGATTATCTACTTTTAAAAGTTATTTTGCGTTCACATTTATAGGCTTGGTGATATCATGCAATTGCTCACACTTCATTACTGCTTTAAAACGCCTTCACTCGCTCCAACTTTCTCTAACACAAACATTTCTAGTTTATGAACAACTGGGATTGTTTACTGCACATATAAAAGCAAATAAGCATTTTGCACAACATACTAAGTTTTAATGTCAAGCTTACGTGAACCCTACAGCATGCAGCTCTTCATCCACTGAACAATTAGGGGGTGATTCAATCGCCCTCCCCCACCCCTCAGCTGACATTAGTGGGGACCAGTAGTTGCTCCATACTGGCGTAAGTGCCCTTGGGGGTGGGGCATAGATATTTCTTCTTGCTACCTCCTGAGGCGGTGAGAAGGAATATGCAAGTAGTCTGGTTTAGGCAACCCCCCCCCCCCCCCCAATTACCCCTTATAGGCCCTACACACTGGCCGATACCACTGAAAGATATGAACGAGATATTCATATCTTTCAGTGTGTATGTACCAACGATGTGCAGCCTCGTGCTCGTTCATCCTTGGTACCGACTCGTTTAAACATGCAAGCCAATATGGAATGGACAATCTCGTCCATATTAGCATGTTCCGCTATGGAGCCAGGTCCCGGGGGGAGTGAAGAAACTTCAAACCCCTGCCCCCTCCCAGGTCACCCGTCAGCCACCTCAGCGGCACGATGTGTGTAGGGCCCTTTAGGAGTTCAACACTCAGCCATACAAAGTTAAACGGCATTTTAAGTTAGCAATTTTAGGCTAGTCTTAAATATCATGTAGTTTGTTTCCACAAGATTACCTGGTAATCATTTCTTTTGATATTAGGGACATCCATGTTGTGGGTGGAGGGACAGATATCTTCATACTTCTTACCAGTGAAGATGTCAATACCAACTAGGTGAACCTGAATTAAAAACAAACAAAGTTAAGTGCTACAGTAATATGGATTAAAATTGCATTAACTTCACAACAAGATACAATGTAGATCACACAATGGCCCAAATGTATTAAGCTTTAACAAGAGAAAGCTGAGATGGATAAAAAGTAATAAATGACCAACCAGCCCCTGTCCGTTTTTTAAACACAACCTGTGACATGTCAGGTAGGAAGCTGATTGACTGGTACTTAATCACTCTTTATCCATCTCCACCTTATCTCTTGTTAAATCTTAATACATTTGGGCCAATATAACATAACTTGGCATTATTAACAGAGATGCACTCCGTGCTGTTACCTTAGCATGACCATGCTTGCCAGTCTTGGAAGTTGACATTTCAACGATCTTACAGGGACGCGATTTCAGGACCACAAAGCCGTTCTTGCGCAATGCAGAGCACTGCATGGGGAAAGTAGTGGAAGCCCCGGCATCTCCAGTGGTGAAATCGACCTCATCTGCCATATTGGTGGGTGTCTGCGAGTACTGCACAACATATTTGAGAGTTAGTAACAGTGGACACACTCAGTACAGGACACATGCAGCAGGCGTGCCAGGGACTGAGCCCGCACATATTTCGTGCAGGTAGTTAAGTAGCAGCCAGGTTTCCTATAGGAAGGGAAGTTGGGTTCAGCAGCATCAGGGTGCGGGAAGCTGGCATGGGACGGGGCAGGGATGACAGCGAGCAGGCGGCGCCGGGCATAACGGGGCGGCTGCATATAGAGGAGACACGGGAGCGGCCCTGACACTGCACACGTGAGGAAACGGAAGCCGCGCTGCCGGTATAGTAGCACGGCCCGCACAGCAGCCGGCATCGCCCACTGGCAGCAGCGGCATGGCACCCCTCCCCCCAGCTGGATGACTCTGCGATCCCCACCGTCCCGGCCTGACATGGCGGACACCCGCCGCGCACACATCCCCCGGAGACACGGCGGCCAGCGGCCCAGGAGCCAGCGTACTGGGGTACCAAAGACATGCTGCGGCCCTGCTCACTGCTCCCCCCGCAGGCCGCATGGAAGCCCCACTCTCTCCGCGATGCCCGGGGGTCGGCATGGCGCGCTGCAGCCAGATGGAGGCGCAGAGTCCCCGCCCGTGCCGGCCTCACCCTCTCCCGCTATCGCGGACCCCCGCACGCTGCCCGCCTCTCCCTCCGGCGCCTTCCCCAGGCCGGTCGCCCCGGCAGCAGCAGATGTGTGACAGATCGCTACACACAGGACCGGCCGCACGGGGAACCTTCCGCCGGGGACGCCAGGCGCCATGCTATCCCGTCCTTACCTTCCAACAAAAAAAGGAACGTCACTGCGCAAACGCGCCCAATTTCACTGCGGCAGCCCGGGAGAGGAGGGGCCAACGGAGGCTCCACCCACACCAGCCCCTCTGCTTCCGCTTTTACGGCGGGCGGAGCCAGGCCTTCCCATGGACATGCTTCGATAGGGGGGCGGGTATTCAGCATGAAGATCCGGCGCGGAGTGACACGTGTGAGGCAAGAAGGTGGCTGCCTAGTCCTCCTCCTCAGGTGATTCGTCAGCGCTGTGTGCTGTAGTCTGTCACCCCGTCCGTTCCAATACTATCTCAGGTAGTTGCTGCTGCTAGTGCTGCAGCTCCCTCACGATGTGTAAGAAGAACCAGGCCGCCGTTCTGGATCTCTAATCCCGGGAGTAACAGAGAAGCACACCGTATAGATGGCAACATATGTTAGCGTTTCTTTTTTTTTTTTAGATTTCCGGACACGCTTGGCTGCTAAACTGGCGATCAAAGTACATCATGTTGTTTGCTATAACGTGCTACAGTACTCTTGATATTAAGACTTTGGTAATAAGCAGAACAGTAGTAATGCTGGTGTACAGAGTGATTAGCAAATGTGAGAATAATGAGCTATAGGTAATTTTTGCACTTGTATTGCATGTGGATTGGGTGGAATACAGCAAACTAAGAAACACCTTGCGCTTATTAATAGAGATTACACTGGTGTGGGTGAATAAAAAAGGACCAATGATTATAATTATACTTATTTATTTTAGTAAAAGAGTAAAGGTATACACCAATAGACACATAATCTTCAGAGATCTTCAAGGTAAAATATCATAGTGCAAGAATACACAATCTAAAACTAGTTGTAGACTAGGTACTGCCTGAAAGTGGGTCAATTAGATTTTATCTGCACAATACAAATAAAAAAAGCTGTAAAAAAACTTTATAGAAAACACAGCACTAAATTAAAAGTACAAAACCAGGTAGTGGACATACAAAAAAAACAAAACAATAAAAGTTGAAAGATACAGTACTTGTTACTTAGACGGGCAATGTAGTTTGCATGCCGACACCTGTCAGACTGCTGATACTTATGTATCTGGGGGAGGTTATGGTTCTGCTGAGTGCTGATGGGGGGGTGTCAGGGTTACCTTCTGTTCTCACCCCTGCCCAGTCACTATTTTGGCAATCGGGTTGCCGGGGGTTGATTTTGACCGCCAGCATCCTGACTGCCAAATGCACTTCTGCAACCCTGAAGACTTTGCAAGGCAATGTATCTGGACTAGAGGCCTCAAAGCTAGTTGCAGGGGCTGGGAAATGAATCTTACATGGAGGTTTACCATGTACGTTTGTAAATGTGTTAAGTTACTCACTTGAGCTCAAAACCGTAGCAAAGACTGTATGTCACAAATTTAAAGTTGACCATCACCAGCCTAGTGAGTACAGAATTCACAACTTCTTCGTGTGATAGTATACTCTGGCCTTACTGTGGATCCTGCTGGTAGCCCTGCACAAAACCTTGGAATGGGACTGATTCTGACTCGCAGGTAAAGCCACACAGTAACATGTATTGGCAGCCGTCTGTCCGCAACTTTATTCTAATAGGCTAGTTCATCCATGTGGCCGCAAGTGCTGAGACACCCACTTTTAGCGCCCATGCACACTAATACCGATTAGTGCATCCATATTCTCCACCATTGGCTGCACCTCTATGGCAGCTGCAGTTTCTCCGTCTGACCACGGCCTCCTGTGCTTGCGGTTGTGTGTCTGGGGAAACTACCATAATATGCCAAATGAATGGCCCACTTTCGCTTGCTCTACTAGTCACCATCCTGGAATGCCTATCACTTTTCCACCACCTTTCTAATACCATTAGAATAGATCACATCAACACCTTTGTACATTCACCTTGTGGAATGCATACACCGTAGGGATTTTCAGAAATCTTCACACATGCGCAGTTTCAAATAATTACTCAACTACATGAATATTGACTTTACGTATGGATTGCATGCAACTCATAATGTGGTCCAATATCTTTTCGGAAGAACTGATACAAAACGGAGGCAAAACCAAGTGCTGCAGTTCCTACATGGTCTCTCCACCTGACTGCACACTTTCCAGAATATTTTTATGACTCCTGCTCATTATATTGGCTATCAGTGATCGGGGAGCTCAGAGGCACCCCCTCTTGCCAGTACAGTGGAGTCTCAGCTGTGGTTCTGCCCACAAAGTGTCCCTATTGGGCAGTGAAGTATCCCACACAGCAGCCCCTCTCCTAGGCATTACTGCAGCAAAGATGGGCGATCCTCAGAAATGCCCACCCACTGCTGCTGGCTTCTCTTGATGTGACTAGGGATGGCCATCAACCCGTTTATGTCCAATATAGAATAGTTTTTTCATTGATGGGGGGAGAACCAGATGGTTCCCCGCCATCGATGAATCACAAGCATCAAATATATATTTTTTGTAAGGTGTCAGGACATGGGGCTTAGCTCCGCCACCCAAAACTCCCACGAAGCTCTGCCCCCAGGCTCTTATTGGCCCACAGCTTAATACATTGTAAAGCATGGGTGACCATGCTTTACCAGCAGCAACAGCCAAGGTCGTGCCAGGAGCCGGTGACACGAGGCTTTAGTGTGTGCTTCCATTGCTCCCAGTATTCCTGCATTCTGGAGTGAAAGGAACTTTCAACCAAATTGGCTTCTCTTATACCCCTTTTACATCGCACAAATAACCCGGTATCGACACGGCATATTGCCGTGTCGAAACGGGTCAGTGTGCGATGTGAAAGCACTTTGGCTGAATTAGCGGGTCGCCTGACCCGGTATTTCAACCTGGTTAAAAAGAAGGGTTATTACCGGGTTGAATACCGGGTCAGGTGCAGTGTGAATGGGAGCCGTTTCGATGCGACACTGCTCCCATTCACAGCATAGGGAGAGGCGGCGCAGGAGATGAGATCATCTCCCGGCGCCGCCCCTGCTTCTGCTGCGCCCCCCGCTGCTATGGCAACCGACCCGGTATATTGCCGGGTCGGAAAGTCAGCAGAGGAGAGCAAATGCCGGATCCCACCCAGTAAGGACACGTTTCTCTTACCGGGTAGGATCCGGCATTTGCGATCTGAAAGCAGCATTAGTCCTGTACCTTCTTGTATGTAAATCTGGCTTTGGTACTAGCCAGTGCCTCGAGAGTCATTTACCTCACCGCATGTCCCTGTATCCGCCAAACAGTTAGTGTTCATACAAGACACTGTCAAAGGTCCCAGCTCCTCACAGAAGCTCCCAAATGGCACTATCGCTGAGACTTTCTCCTTAGTCACCGGACAGCTTTTCCAGCATCAGTCAAGATAAATCCCCCAGACATTTTTTTTCTTTATACTTAAAGGTGGATACACACGGTGCGATTCTGCCTAAAGGCCGATTTTGACTTTGAGATTTCCCTTGAACTCCACGGAGACCAAAACCACCGATAGTGACTATACACGCTGCAATTTTGGCTATGTACAATTTTGACTATACTAGAAACTAGATTGAACACTTTCTAGTCAAAATTGACCTACCTGCACAGTCTTTTTTTTTTTTCTTCCTCGCAATACTGACCCTGCCTGAGCGTGCATCAGCATCACAAGCTGTATACACATGGGGCCTAATTCAGAGTTGATCGCAGCAGCAAATTTGTTAGCAGTTGGGCAAAACCATGGGGGTAATTCCAAGTTGATCGCAGCAGGAATTTTGTTAGCAGTTGGGCAAAACCATGTGCACTGCAGGGGGGGCAGATATAACACGTGCAGAGAGAGTTAGATTTGGGTGTGGTGTGTTCAATCTGCAATCTAAATTGCAGTGTAAAAATAAAGCAGCCAGTATTTACCCTGCACAGAAACAAAATAACCCACCCAAATCTTACTCTCTCTACACGTTATATCTACCTCCCCTGCAGTGCACATGGTTTTGCCCAACTGCTAACAAAATTCCTGCTGCGATCAACTTGGAATTAGCCCCCATGTGCACTGCAGGTGTGGCAGTTATAACATGTGCAGAGAGAGTTAGATTTGGGTGGGGTGTGTTCAAACTGAAATCTAAATTGCAGTGTAAAAATAAAGCAGCCAGTATTTACCCTGCACAGAAACAAAATAACCCACCCAAATGTAACTCTCTGCACATGTTGTATCTGCCCCCCCCTGCAGTGCACATGGGCCCTCATTCCGAGTTGTTCGCTCGCAAGCGGATTTTAGCAGATTTGCTCATGCTAAGCCGCCGCCTACTGGGAGTGAATCTTAGCATCTTAAAATTGCGAACGATGTATTCGCAATATTGCGATTACACACCTCGTAGCAGTTTCTGAGTAGCTTCAAACTTACTCGGCATCTGCGATCAGTTCAGTGCTTGTCGTTCCTGGTTTGACGTCACAAACACACCCAGCGTTCGCCCAGACACTCCTCCGTTCCTCCGGCCACTCCTGCGTTTTTTCCGGAAACGGTAGCGTTTTTTCCCACACGCCCATAAAACGGCCTGTTTCCGCCCAGTAACACCCATTTCCTGTCAATCACATTACGATCGCCAGAACGATGAAAAAGCCGTGAGTAAAATTCCTAACTACATAGCAAATTTACTTGGCGCAGTCGCAGTGCGGACATTGCGCATTAAGCGGAAAATCGCTGCGAAGATTTTTACAGAGCGAACAACTCGGAATGAGGGCCATGGTTTTGCCCAAGTGCTAACAAATTTTCTGCTTCGATCAACTCTGAATTGCCCCCTTGGTGTGATATGTACTATGGGGGTAATTCCAAGTTGATCGCAGCAGGAATTTTTTTTAGCAGTTGAGCAAAACCATGTGCACTGCAGGTGAGGCAGATATAACATGTGCAGAAAGAGTTAGATTTGGGTGGGTTATTTTGTTTCTGTGCAGGGTAAATACTGGCTGCTTTATTTTTACACTGCAAATTAGATTGCAGATTGAACACACCCCACCCAAATCTAACTCTCTCTGCACATGTTAAATCTGCCTCCCCTGCAGTGCGCATGGTTTTGCCCAACTGCTAACAAAAATCCTGCTGCGATCAACTTGGAATTACCCCCTATGTTGTCTACCAATATGTTCAAATCGCATCGTGTGTATGTACCTTTAGACTGCTCCTCCCCTTCCCATACTGATAGGCAAATGACACACCCACCTTGCCTTCTTAAGGGAGCTCATCACAGCTTCTCTGATTAGTCACATGCCTTCAGCTGGACCAAACTGCAGGGGAGAAATGCAGTGAAATCAGTCTTGCAGGTAAGACACATTTCCTATTATGGTGGCCATCCCGGGATTTTGACCAAAAATTGTCCAGGGTTCAATCCCGCGATTGGGGCTTCCAATCCTGGGTATTTCGGGATTAGGAAGCGCACTTGTTTTTTCAATACTGGCCAGCATTGAGGTTCCTCAGGAGGCGCAGATGCCGCCCGGCTACCCCTGCTCACCTGCCCCCGGCTGCGCGCACTGCGCATCGTGACATGAGGTCACGTTGCGCAGTCAACCGCCAGCCGCTTGGGCCTCAGCACCTCACCTCCTTGGACCCACCCTAACTCCCATCCAGATGAGGGTAAATTATGTGGACTGGGAAGGGGGGGGTTAAATGCATGACTTCCCTGGGGTTAACATATAAAAAAAACCCTGGAGTTATATTTATTAAAGTGTGGGTTCTTAGAAGTGGAGATGTTCCCACCCATAGCAACCAATCAAATTCTAGCTATCCTCTTCTAGAGCAGGTATTCCCAACCTCTGTCCTCAAGGCACACTAATGGGCCCTACTCACTGGCCGAGGTGCCCGACGGCCGATACGGCCGACGAGCGACCCGGCGGCGGGGGGGGG
The DNA here is from genome assembly GCF_028390025.1 of Pseudophryne corroboree. Taxonomy (NCBI): domain Eukaryota; kingdom Metazoa; phylum Chordata; class Amphibia; order Anura; family Myobatrachidae; genus Pseudophryne; species Pseudophryne corroboree. The sequence goes on from NC_086447.1 coordinate 297,234,907, forward strand.
CAGTGACGGGGGGAGTGAAGCTTCTTCACTCCCCCCGTCACCCGGCTCCATAGACGTGCAGGCAAATATGGACGAGATCGTCCATATTGGCCTGCATGCACAGCCGACAGGAGACCAGCGATGAACGAGCGCGGGGACGCGCATCGTTCATCGCTTAAGTCTCCACACTGAAAGATATGAACGAGATCTCGTTCATTTATGAACGAGATCGTTCATATCTTTCAAAATATCGGCCAGTGTGTAGGGCCCATAACAGTACAGAATTTTGTGATTTCCAGGCTTCAGCACAGATTTTTAAATCAGAATAACTACTAAATAAGTCACCTGTGCTCAAGCATGGCTATCGCTAAAACCTGGACTGTTAGTGTGCCTTTAGGACCCAGGTTGGGAATGCCTGTTCTAGAAGATGCTAGATAAATAAGTACAATCTGATTGGTTGCTATAGGCAACTGCTCCACTTTTTAAAATCTGCAGTTTAGTGAATATACCCTGTGGTTCCTTTGTAGCACACTGCACTTTTGCCACAATAGTTTTACATGTAGTATTAAGAGTCTGTTTATAAGCTGATTGATTGTATGCAATGCCGATGTTCATGCAACTGCTCAATTATGGTATACTGATCACATCGCATCGTGATCACATTGCGCACACTCAAAAGTACCTTTGCAATACTGATTGCAGTGAGGACTTAAATGCAGAGTGATAGACAGGAAGAGACACTGGGAGGTAAGGTAACTGGGAGTGACTGTAAATATGCAGGCATGTCAGGGCTGTTATTGGGTCGTGTTTTTACAATCAGCTGCAATCATGTACATACAGAAACATGGCATTAACATCACTATTGCCGCGGCCAGTTTGTGGGACCATAGACTCACATTGGTTCCTCATTTCTGCGTCTATGCTGCGTATGTAACCGCGGTTGCTGAAGACTTTGCAATGGCTTTGGTGGGCGTCTCTTTTCTGGGCGGCTGCTTCACTTGAGATGATTAGCAAGTTTGTGGGGTCAAATATTGCAGCTGTGTAGGCATGTGCATGCAAATTGGAATCCAACCCTAAAATCTAATTTCTCTAGCATCCATAAGGAATATTGGGGAGACTTAGGGGGTAATTCCAAGTTGATCGCAGCAGGATATTTTTTAGCAGTTGGGCAAAACCATTTGCACTGCAGGGGGGGGCAGATATAACATTTGCAGAGAGAGTTAGATTTGGGTGGGTTATTTTGTTTCTGTGCAGGGTAAATACTGGCTGCTTTATTTTTACACTGCAATTTAGATTGCAGATTGAACACACCACACCCAAATCTATCTCTCTCTGCACATGTTATATCTGCCCCCCCCTGCAGTGCACATGGTTTTGCCCAACTGCTAAAAAATATACTGCTGCAATCAACTTGGAATTACCCCCTTAGTACGATGGGGTATAGATGGGGTCCAAAGGAGCCGATGCACATCTCTGCAGCTCCAGAGAGTTTTCTTCAATTTCTTTTAAACATTTATTATTTCTCATACGTCCTAGAGGATGCTGGGGTAACCATAAGAACCATGGGGTATAGACGGGATCCGCAGGAGACATGGGCACTTTTAAGACTTTAAATGGGTGTGAACTGGCTCCTCCCTCTATGCCCCTCCTCCAGACTCCAGTTTTAGTTTTAGAATTGTGCCCAGGCAGACTGGATGCACACTGAGGAGCTCTACAGAGTTTCTCGGGGAAAATACTTTTGTTAGGTTTTTTATTTTCAGGGAGACTGCTGGCAACAGTCTCCCTGCTTCGTGGGACTAAGGGGAGAGAAGTATGACCTACTTCCAGTGAGTTCAAAGGCCCTGCTTCTTAGCTACAGGACACCATTAGCTCCTGAGGGTCTGATTGCTAGGTACGCCTAGATGCTCGTTCCCAGAGCCGGCCGTCACCCCCCTTACAGAGCCATAAGACAGGTGAGTAGAAGAAGATCAGAAGACTTCAGTGACGGCTTTCTGAGGTACCGCACAGCGATCGCACTGCGCGCCATGCTCCCACACACAGCGGCACTACAGGGGGGGGGGCGCCATGGGCAGCATATAAACCTCAAAATGGACTGGCAAGAGGGGACATAAGTGCATAGGCACTGTCCTGACCCCTGCCAGTATAAATATATATTTCTCTGACGTCCTAGTGGATGCTGGGAACTCCGTAAGGACCATGGGGAATAGCGGGCTCCGAAGGAGGCTGGGCACTCTAGAAAGATCTTAGACTACCTGGTGTGCACTGGCTCCTCCCACTATGACCCTCCTCCAAGCCTCAGATTTCGTGCCCGGCCGAGGTTGGATGCACACTAGGGGCTCTCCTGAGCTCTTAGAAAGAAATAGACTTAGGTTTTTTTATTTTCAGTGAGACCTGCTGGCAACAGGCTCACTGCAGCGAGGGACTAAGGGGAGAAGAAGCGAACTCGCCTGCTTGCAGCCGGATTGGGCTTCTTAGGCTACTGGACACCATTAGCTCCAGAGGGATCGACCGCAGGCCCAGTCCTTGGTGTTCGGTCCCGTAGCCGCGCCGCCGTCCCCCTTACAGAGCCAGAAGCAAGAAGATGGTCTGGAAAATCGGCGGCATGAAGACTCAGTCTTCACCAAGGTAGCGCACAGCACTGCAGCTGTGCGCCATTGCTCCTCTCACACACTTCACACTCCGGTCACTGAGGGTGCAGGGCGCTGGGGGGGGGGGCGCCCTGAGTCAGCAATAAAAACACCTTGGCTGGCAAAAATACCTCAATATATAGCCCCAGGGGCTATATATGAGGTAAATACCCCTGCCAGATTCCATAAAAAAGCGGGAGAATAGGCCGCGGAAAAGGGGCGGAGCTATCTCCCTCAAGCACACTGGCGCCATTTTCCCTCACAGCTCCGATGGAGGGAAGCTCCCTAGCTCTCCCCTGCAGTTTACAACACAGAAAAGGGTTAAAAAAGAGAGGGGGGGCATTTAATTTAGGCGCAGTATACATTATATAAAAAAAGCAGCTATAGGGGACATAACTCAGTTAGTCCCTGCATTATATAGCGCTCTGGTGTGTGCTGGCATACTCTCACTCTGTCCCCCCAAAGGGCTTTTGTGGGTCCTGTCCTCGTTTAGAGCATTACCTGTGTGTCTGCGGTGTGTCGGTACGGCTGTGTCGACATGTTGAATGAGGAGGCTTATATGGTGACGGAGCAGAGGCCGATATATGTGATGTAGCCCCCTGTGGGGCCGACACCAGAGTGGATGGATAGGTGAAGGGTATTAACCGACAGTGTCAACTCCTTACATAAAAGGGTGGATGACGTAACAGCTGTGGGACAGCCGGCTTCTCAGCCTGCGCCTGCCCAGGCGGCTCAAAAACGCCCGCTCTCTCAGATGGCAGACACAGATGTCGACACGGAGTTTGACTCCAGTGTCGACAAGGTTGAGACATATACACAATCCACTAGGAACATCCGTGACTTGATCCCGGCAATAAAAAATGTGTTACACATTTCTGACATTAACCCAAGCACCTCTAAAAATGGGTTTTTAGGTTTGGGGAGAAAAAACAGGCAGTGTTTTGTTCCCCATCAGATGAATAAATGAAGTGTGTGAAAAGCGTGGGTTCCCCCGTTTAGAAAATGGTAATATCTAAAAAGTTACTGATGGCATACCCTTTCCCGCCAGGAGGATAAGTTACGCTGGGAGATATCCCCTAGGGTGGATAAGGCGCTCACACGGTTGTCAAAAATCCTGAAGTCTGTATTTACACACTCAGGTACTAGACGGAGACCTGCAGATCGTGCTGCTGCAGCGTGGTCGGTGACCCTGTCAAACATGAGAACATATTAAAGACGTCGTCTTATATATGAGGGATGCACAGAGGGATATTTTGCCGGCTGGCATCCAAAATGAATGTAATGTCCATTCTGTCAGGAGGGTATTAGAGACCTGTCACGGGACAGGTGATGCTGACTTTAAAAAGATTCTGCCTTATAAGGGTGAGGAATTATTTGGGGATGGTCTCTGGGACCTCGTATCCACAGCCACAGCTGGGAAGAAATATTTCTCTGACGTCCTAGTGGATGCTGGGGACTCCGTAAGGACCATGGGGAATAGCGGCTCCGCAGGAGACTGGGCACATCTAAAGAAAGCTTTAGGATCACCTGGTGTGCACTGGCTCCTCCCCCTATGACCCTCCTCCAAGCCTCAGTTAGATTTCTGTGCCCGACGAGAAGGGTGCACACTAGGGGCTCTCCTGAGCTCTTTGTGAAAGTTTTAGTTTAGGTTTATATTTTCAGTGAGACCTGCTGGCAACAGGCTCACTGCATCGAGGGACTAAGGGGAGAAGAAGCGAACTCACCTGCGTGCAGAGTGGATTGGGCTTCTTAGGCTACTGGACATTAGCTCCAGAGGGACGATCACAGGTTCAGCCTGGATGGGTCACCGGAGCCGCGCCGCCGTCCCCCTTACAGAGCCAGAAGAGCGAAGAGGTCCGGAAAAATCGGCGGCAGAAGACGATCCTGTCTTCAGATAAGGTAGCGCACAGCACCGCAGCTGTGCGCCATTGCTCTCAGCACACTTCACACTCCGGTCACTGAGGGTGCAGGGCGCTGGGGGGGGCAGCGCCCTGAGACGCAATAAATCGATAAAAAACCTTATATGGCTAAAATAAATGCATCACATATAACTCCTGGGCTATATGGATGCATTTAACCCCTGCCAAAACATACAGAAAAAGGATGATAAGGACGCCGAGAAAGGGGCGGAGCCTATCTCCTCAGCACACTGGCGCCATTTTCCCTCACAGCTCAGTTGGAGGGAAGCTCCCTGGCTCTCCCCTGCAGTCACTACACTACAGAAAGGGGTTAAAAAAGAGAGGGGGGCACAAATTAGGCGCAGTATATAACAATACAGCAGCTATAAAGGGAAAAACACTTATAAGGTTATATATATATATATATATATATATATAGCGCTCTGGTGTGTGCTGGCAAACTCTCCCTCTGTCTCCCCAAAGGGCTAGTGGGGTCCTGTCCTCTATCAGAGCATTCCCTGTGTGTGTGCTGTGTGTCGGTACGTTGGTGTCGACATGTATGAGGAGAAAAATGATGAGGAGACGGAGTAGAGTGTCTGAAATAGTGTTGTCACCCCCTAGGGGGTCGACACCTGAGTGGATGTACTGTTGAAATTGCGTGACAGTGTCAGCTTTGTATAAAAGACAGTGGTTGACATGAGACAGCCGGCTACTCAGCTTGTGCATGTCCAGACGTCTCATACAGGGGCCCTAAAGCGCCCGTTACCTCAGATACAGACGCCGACAAGGGTACTGACTCCTGTGTCGACGGTGAAGAGACAACCGTGATTTCCAATAGGGCCACACATTGCATGATTGAGGCAATGGAAAAAGTTTACACTTTTCTGATAATATGAATACCACCAAAAAAAGGGGTATTATGTTTGGTGAGGAAAAACTTCCTGTAGTTTTCCTGAATCTGAGAAATAAAATGAGGTGTGTGATGATGCGTGGGTTTCCCCCCGATAACAATTGATAATTTCTAAAAAGTTATTGGCAGTATACCTTTTCCCGCCAGAGGTTAGGGTGCGTTGGGAAACACCCCCTAGGGTGGATAAAGCGCTCACACGCTTGTAAAAACAAGGGCTCTACCCTCTCCTGAGATGGCCGCCCTTAAGGATCCTGCTGATAGAAAGCAGGAGCGTATCCTAAAATGTATTTACACACATACTGGTGTTATACTGCGACCAGCAATCGCCTCAGCCTGGATGTGCAGTGCTGGGTTGGCGTGGTCGGATTCCCTGACTGGAAATATGATATCCTAGATAAGGACAGTATATTATTGCCTATAGAGCAATTAAAAGATACATTTCTATATATGCATGATGCACAGCGGAATATTTGCCGACTGGCATCAAATATAAGTGCGTTGTCCAATTATTCCAGTAAAGTGGTCAGGTGATGCGGATTCCAAACGGCATTTGGAAGTATTGCCTTAAAAGAGGGGATGTACCCCAGGTCGCCTCTCAAAATAAGACGCCGTATTATCAGGCGCAGTCCTGGTTGGCAAGCGGACAAAAGGGTTCCTCTTTTCTGCTCATGACAGAGGGAGAGGAAAATGGCTGCAGAGATCAGCCAGTTCCAAGGAACAGAAACCCTTTTCCGCCTCTGCCAAGCCCTCAGTATGACGCTAGGGCTTTACAAGTTCAGGCACGGTGGGGTCCCGTTCTCAATGAATTTCAGTGCGCAGTGGGCTCACTCGCAAGTAGACCCCTGGATCCTTCAGATAATATTTCAGGGGTACAAATTGGAATTCGAGACGTATTCCCCTCGCCGTTTCCAAAAGTCTGTTTTACCGACGTCTCCCGCTGACAGGGAGGCAGTTTTGGAAGCCATTCACAAGCTGTATTCCCAGCAGGTGATAATCAAGGTACCCCTCCTGCAACAGGGAACGGGGTATTATTCCACACTATTGTGGTACCGAAGCCAGACGGCTCGGTGAGACCGATTTTAAAATCTAAAATCTTTGAACACTTGCATACAGAGGTTCAAATTCAAAATTGAGTCACTCAGAGCAGTGATTGCAAACCTGGAAGAAGGGGACTACATGATGTCTCGGGACATCAAGGATGCTTACCTTCATGTCAAAATATACCCTTCTCACCAAGGGTATTTCAGGTTATGGTACAGAACTGTATCAGTTCGGACGCTGCCGTAGGGATGGTCCACGGCACCCCGGGTCTTTACTGAAGTAATGACCGAAATGATGATATTCCTTCGAAGGAAGGGAATTTTAGTTATCCTTTACTTGGACGATTCCCTGATAAGGGTAAGATCCAGGGAACAGTTGGAGATCGGTGTAGCACTATATCAGGTAGTGTTGCGGCAGCACGATTGGTTTTTCAATATTCCAAAATCGCAGCTGATTCCGACGACTTGTCTTCTGTTCCTAGGGATGATTCTGGACATAGTCCAGAAAGAAGGTGCTTCTCCCGGAGGAGAAAGCCAGGGAGTTATCCGAGCTAGTCAGGAACCTCCTAAAACCGAACCAAGTCTCAGTGCATCAATGCACAAGGGTTCTGGGTAAAAATGGTGGCTTCCTACGAAGCAATCCCATTCGGCAGATTCCACGCACAGTGGAACCTTCTGGACAAATGGTCCGGGTCGCATCTTCAGATGCTTCAGCGGATAACCCTGTCACCAGGGACAAGGGTATCCCTCCTGTGGTGGTTGCAGAGTGCTCATCTTCTAGAGGGCCGCAGATTCGGCATTCGGGACTGGGTCCTGGTGGCCACGGATGCCAGCCTGCGAGGCTGGGGAGCAGTCACACAGGGAAGGAATTTCCAGGGCTTATGGTCAAGCCTGGAGACATCTCTTCATATAAGCATTCTGGAACTAAGGGCCGTTTACAATGCCCTAAGTCAAGCGAAACCCCTGCTTCAGGGTCAGGCGGTATTGATCCAATCGGACAACATCACGTCAGTCGCCCACGTAAACAGACAGGGCGGCACGAGAAGCAGGAGGGCAATGGCAGAAGCTGCAAGGATTTTAGCTGGGCGGAAAATCATGTGATAGCACTGTCAGCAGTGTTCATTCCGGGAGTGGACAACTGGGAAGCAGACTTCCTCAGCAGACACGACCTTCACCCGGGAGAGTGGGGACTTCACCCAGAAGTCTTCCACCTGATTGTAAACCGTTGGGAAAAACAAAAGGTGGACATAATGGCGTCCCGTCTAAACAAAAAACTAGACAGATATTGCGCCAGGTCAAGGGACCCTCAGGCAATAACGGTGGACGCTCTGGTAACACCGTGGGTGTACCAGTCAGTGTATGTGTTCCCTCCTCTGCCCCTCATACCAAAAGTACTGAGAATCATAAGAAGGAGAGGAGTAAGAACTATACTCGTGGTTCCGGATTGGCCAAGAAGGACTTGGTATCCGGAACTTCAAGAGATGCTCACGGACGAACCGTGGCCTCTACCTCTAAGAAAGGACCTGCTCCAGCAAGGGCCTTGTCTGTTCCAAGACTTACCGCGGCTGCGTTTGACGGCATGGCGGTTGAATGCCGGATCCTGAAGATCCCTACCCTGGTCAAGGCCAGGAAAGACGTAACCGCAAAACATTATCACCGCATTGGCGAAAATATGTTGCGTGGGGTGAGGCCAAGAAGGCCCCTACAGAGGAATTTCAACTGGGTCGTTTCCTCCATTTCCTGCAAACAGGACTGTCTATGGGCCTAAAATTAGGGTCCATTAAGGTTCAAATTTCGGCCCTGTCGATTTTCTTCCAAAAAGAACTGGCTTCAGTGCCTGAAGTTCAGACATTTGTAAAAGGGGTGCTGCATATACAGTCTCCTTTTGTGCCTCCAGTGGCACCTTGGGGATCTCAATGTTGTGTTGAGTTTCCTAAAGTCACATTGGTTTGAACCACTCACCACTGTATACTTAAAATATCTCACATGGAAGTGACGAATTAGCCCTGGTTTCAGCCAGGCGTGTGTCAGAATTGGCGGCTTTATCATATAAAAGCCCTTACTTAATATTTCATTCTGAAAGGGCAGAATTGAGGACTCGTCCTCAAATTTTCTACCTAAGGTGGTTTCTGCATTTCACATGAACCAACCTATTGTGGTGCCTGCGGCTACTAAGGACTTGGAGGATTCCAAGTTGCTTGACGGGGTCAGGACCCTGAAAATACATGTTTCCAGGACGGCTGGAGTCAGAAAATCTGACTCGCTGTTTATCCTGTATGCACCCAACAAACTGGGTGCTCCTGCTTCTAAGCAGACGATTGCTCGTTGGATTTGTAGTACAATTCAGCTTGCACATTCTGTGGCAGGCCTGCCACAGCCAAAAATCTTAAAATGCCCACTCCACAAGGAAGGTGGGCTCATCTTGGGCAGCTGCCCGAGGGGTCTCGGCTTTACAACTTTGCCGAGCAGTTACTTGGTCAGGAGCAAATACGTTTGTAAAATTCTACAAATTTGATACCCTGGCTAAAGAGGACCTGGAGTTCTCTCATTCGGTGCTGCAGAGTCATCCGCACTCTCCCGCCCGTTTGGGAGCTTTGGTATAATCCCCATTGTCCTTACGGAGTCCCCAGCATCCACTAGGACGTCAGAGAAAATAAGAATTTACTTACCGATAATTCTATTTCTCGTAGTCCGTAGTGGATGCTGGGCGCCCATCCCAAGTGCGGATTGTCTGCAATACTGGTACATAATTATTGTTACCAAAAAAAAAAAAAAAAAAAAAAAAATTCGGGTTATTGTTGTAGTGAGCCATCTTTTCTAGAGGCTCCTCTATTATCATGCTGTTAACTGGGTTCAGATCACAAGTTGTACAGTGTGATTGGTGTGGCTGGTATGAGTCTTACCCGGGATTCAAAATCCTTCCTTATTGTGTACGCTCGTCCGGGCACAGTATCCTAACTGAGGCTTGGAGGAGGGTCATAGGGGGAGGAGCCAGTGCACACCAGGTGATCCTAAAGCTTTCTTTAGATGTGCCCAGTCTCCTGCGGAGCCGCTATTCCCCATGGTCCTTACGGAGTCCCCAGCATCCACTACGGACTACGAGAAATAGAATTATCGGTAAGTAAATTCTTATTTTTTACCTCAGGTTTCCTCACAGACTAAGAAAGCACTGTATCAGGTACAGTCCTTTCGGCTTCAGAAAAGCAAGCGGGTCAAAGGCGTTTCCCTTCTGTACAGAGACAAGGGAAGAGGGAAAAAGCTGCACCAGTCAGCCTGCTCCCAGATTCAAAATTCTTCTCTCGCTTCCTCTGAGCCCACAGCATGACGCGGGGGCTCCACAGGTGTAGCCAGGTACGGTGGGGGGCTGTCTAAAAAATTTCAGCGATAAGTGGGCTCGCTCACAGGTGGATCCCTGTTTCTTTCAAGAAGTATGTCAGGGGTACAAGCTGGAATTCGAGATATCTCCCCCCAGCCGTTTCCTAGATTATGGCTTGCCGACAACTCCCTCAGGCAGGGAGGCTGTACTAAAGGCAATTAATAAGCAGTATTCCCAACAGGTAATACTCAAGTGCCCCTACTTCAACAAGGACGGGGTTACTATTCTACACGGGTTGGGGTACCGAAACCGCATGGTTCGGTGTGACCCATTTATATTAAAATCCTTGAACACATACATAAAAAAATTCAAGTTCAAGATGGAATCGCTCGGGGCGGTTACTGCAAGCCTGGACGAGGGGGATTACATGGTATCCCAGGACACCAAGGATGCTTACCTGCATGTCCCCATTTACCATCCTCGCCAGAAGTACCTCAGATTTGTGGTACAGGATTACCATTACCAAGTCCAGACAGGACTGTACAAGGCACCGAGGGTGTTTACCGGGGTAATGGCCGAAATGATGATACTCCTTCAAAAAAAGGGAGTTTTAATTATCCCGTACTTGGACAATCTCCTTATAAGGGCGAGGTCCAAGGAGCAGTTGCTAGTCGGGGTAGCACTATTTTGGAAAGTGCTACAACAGCAGAGTTGGATTCTAAACAGTCCAAAGTCACAGCTGGTTCCTATGACACGTCTACTGTTCCTGGGGATGGTTCTGGACACAGACCAGAAATAAGTGTTTCTCCGGGAGGAGAAAGCCAAATAGCTGTCATCTCTAGTCAGAGACCTCCTGAAGCCAAAACAGGTATCGGTGCATCATTGCACGCGAATCCTGGGAAAAAGGGTAGCTTTCTACGAAGCAATCCCATTCGGCAGGTTCCATGCAAGAACTTTTCAGTGGGACCTGTTGGACAAGTGGTCCGGATCGCATCTTCAAATGCATCAGCTGATAACCCTGTCTCCAAGGACCAGGGTATCTCTAAAATGGTGGCTGCAGAGTGCCCATCTTAAGGAGGGCCGCAGGTTCGACATACTGGACTAGGTCCTAGTGACCATGGAGGCCAGCCTTTGAGGCTGAGGGCAGTCACACAGGGAAGAAAATTCCAAGGACTTTGGTCAAGTCAGGTGACTTCTCTACACAGGCAAGGCCTCTGCTTCAAAACCAGCCGGTACTGATCCAATCAGACAACATCACGGCGGTCGCCCATGTAAACCAACAGGGCGACACAAGAAGCAGGATGGCGATGGCAAAAGCCACAAGGATTCTCCGATGGACGGAAAATCATGTGTTAGCACTGTCAACAGTGTTCATTCCCGGAGTGGACAACTGGGAAGCTGATCTTCTCAGCAGACACGACCTCCACCCGGGAGAGTGGAGACTTCATCCAGAAGTCTTCCAAAGGATTGTACACCTTTGGGAAAGGCCACAGGTGGACATGATGGCGTCCCGCCTCAACAAAAAGCTATAAAAGATATTGCGCCAGGTCAAGGGACCCTCAGGCGATAGTTGTGGACGCTCTGGTAACACCGTGGGTGTACCAGTCGTTTTATGTGTTCCCTCCTCTGCCCCTCATACCAAAGGTATTGAGAATAATAATAAGAAGGCGAGGAGTAAGAACGATACTCGTGGTTCCGGATTGGCCAAGAAGAGCTTGGTACCCAGAACTTCAAAAAATTATATCAGAGGACCCATGGCCTCTGCTGCTCAGACAGGACCTGCGGCAGCAGGGGCCCTGTCTGTTCCAAAACTTACCGCGGCTGCGTTTGACGGCATGGCGGTTGAACGCCGGATCCTGAAGGAAAAGGGCATTCCGGAGGAAGTCATTCCTACGCTTATTAAAGCTAGGAAAGAGGTTACAGCAAATCATTATCACCGCATAAGGCGGAAGTATGTTGCATGGTGTGAGGCCGAAAAGGCCCCAACAGAGGAATTTCAACTAGGTCGATTTCTGCATTTCCTGCAAGCAGGAGTGAATATGGGCCTAAAACTGGGCTCCATTAAGGTACAGATCTCGGCTCTGTCGATTTTTCTTTCAAAAAGAACTAGCTTCAGTACCTGAAGTTCAGACTTTTGTAAAGGGAGTGCTGCATATTCAGCCCCCGTTTGTGCCCCCTGTGGCACCTTGGGATCTCAATGTGGTGTTGAGTTTCTTAAAATCACATTGGTTTGTACCACTAAAAACCGTGGATCTGAAATATCTCACGTGGAAGGTGGTCATGTTATTGGCCTTGGCTTCGGCCAGGCGAGTATCCGAATTGGCGGCTTTGTCCTGTAAAAGCCCTTATCTGATTTTCCATATGGATAGGGCAGAATTGAGGACTCGTCCCCAGTTTCTCCCTAAGGTGGTGTCAGCGTTTCACCTGAACCAGCCTATTGTGGTGCCTGCGGCTACTAGGGACTCGGAGGACTCCAAGTTGTTAGACGTGGTCAGGGTCCTGAAAATATAGGTTTCCAGGACGGCTGGAGTCAGAAAATCTGACTCTCTGTTTATCCTATATGCACCCAACAAGCTGGGTGCTCCTGCTTCTAAGCAGACTATTGCTCGTTGGATTTGTAGTACAATTCAGCTTGCACATTCTGTGGCAGGCCTGCCACAGCCAAAATCTGTCAATGCCCATTCCACAAGGAAGGTGGGCTCATCTTGGGCGGCTGCCCGAGGGGTCTCGGCTTTACAGCTTTGCCGAGCTGCTACTTGGTCAGGGGCAAACACGTTTGCAAAATTCTATAAATTTGATACCCTGGCTGAGGAGGACCTGGAGTACTCTCATTCGGTGTTGCAGAGTCATCCGCACTCTCCCGCCCGTTTGGGAGCTTTGGTATAATCCCCATGGTCCTTACGGAGTTCCCAGCATCCACTAGGACGTCAGAGAAAATAAGAATTTACTCACCGGTAATTCTATTTCTCGTAGTCCGTAGTGGATGCTGGGCGCCCGTCCCAAGTGCGGTGTATCTGCAATACTTGTACGTAGTTATTGTTAACTAAATCGGGTTATTGTTGAGCCATCTGTTGAGAGGCTCGGTTGTTTCATACTGTTAACTGGGTTTCATATCACGAGTTATACGGTGTGATTGGTGTGGCTGGTACGAGTCTTACCCGGGATTCAAAATCGTTCCTTATTGTGTACGCTCGTCCGGGCACGGTGTCCTAACTGAGGCTTGGAGGAGGGTCATAGTGGGAGGAGCCAGTGCACACCAGGTAGTCTAAGATCTTTCTAGAGTGCCCAGCCTCCTTCGGAGCCCGCTATTCCCCATGGTCCTTACGGAGTTCCCAGCATCCACTACGGACTACGAGAAATAGAATTACCGGTGAGTAAATTATTTTTTTTAAAAGCGGGACTGAAGCGCGCCATTAAGGGGGCGGAGCTTTGTCCTCACAGTTCAGAGCTCAGCGCCATTTTCCTCTCCACAAGGTTGCAAAGACGCTGGTCCTTCCTCACACTTCTAAGTATCGGGGTGCAAAACGGGGGGTGGGGGGGGGGCACAGGAATATTGGTGCAAGTTATATTTATTATATAAGCACTGCAGGTCTGGGGCATTCTTTAGCGTTCCAGAACCGGTGATTAGGCGCTGGGTGGTGAGCTGGCATAACTCCCTCTGTGTCTCTCTGACAGGCTTTGCTGTGGGTCTGTCCCCTATATGCCCGTGTGTCTGTGGATGTTTAGAACATGTGTGTCGGCATGTCTGAGGCTGAGTGCTCTTCCCCGGAAGAGGCTGTATTAGGGACACAAACGGCTGTGGGAGTGACCCTGTCGGCACCGCCGACTCCTGATTGGGTAAATGTGTTGAATTCCTTGAATGCTAATGTGGCTCGTATTAGTAAGAGATTAGATAAATCTGAATCTCAGAACCAGGCATGGAAGAAATCGGTGGAGGATGTGTTATTACAGGTACAGACCCCTTCGGGGTCACAAACGTTCGTTTGCCCAGTTGGCAGACACAGATACCGACACAGACACTGACTCCATTGTCAACTATAGTGATTTCTAAATTAGCAAAGAGTATTCAGTACATGATTGTGGCGGTAAAAGACGTATTACATATTCCGAGGACCCTGCTGTTCCTGATACAAGGGTTTGTATGTATAAAGAAAAGAAACCTGTGGTAACGTTTCCTCCCTCATGAACTGAACACTATTTTTGAAAAGGTTTGGGAAAGCCCTGACAAAAAGTTTCAGATTCCCAAAAGGATTCCGGTGGCATATCCGTTTCCCTCTGGAGATAGGGAAAAGTGGGAGTCACCCCCCATTGTGGACAAGACCCTATCCCACTTGTATAAAAAGGTGGCTCTCCCATCTTCTGATACAGCAGCCCTTAAGGACCCTGCGGATCGCAAGCAGGAAAATACATTAAAATCCATTTTTGCCACGGGTACGCTGCTCAGACCAGCCATAGCGTCTGCGTGGGCAGTGGCGGATCCAGGGTGGGGGCACCAAGGCACGTGCCCCCCTGTCGCTTAGAAGAAGATTTTTTTTTTAATTGATAGTGCACGACACTGTAAGGGAAAATGGGACGCTCCAATCTCCGCGGCGGCGGCCCCTGCAGTACGGGGGGAGATGGTGCAGTCCTGTTGCTAGACTGCACTGAAGTCCCCCTCTGTCCGGTCCGCGTCCTGCTGCTGAGTGCCGTCCTGACACCCGTGCTGCTGCCAGCTGCTGTGCGGCGCTGGCAGCATGAAAAGCCCACTCCCCCCTGCCCTCACCTGTGTGTCAGTGGCTCGGTACATATCAAAGGAGGGGGCGGAGCTAAACGGACCAGGCTGCTGCAGTGCTGTACTGAAGGAGACAGTGGCTTAGGTAAGTGGTGGGTGACAGAGAAGTGTGTGTGTGTGTGTGTGTATATATATATATATATGGTAGGTGTGTATGTGTGTGTGTGAATTGTGTGTGGGGGCGCACATGTTTTATGGACGCTACTACTGTCAAAGTCAGAAAAATATCACGCTGCACACTGCCATATATGCACCTCATGCGTGTGCCCGCTGCACGTGCATGAGCCCTCCCGTGCGTGCGTATACTCGCGGTCGCGTGCACTCGCGGACGCGCGGTATGCGCATTTACGGTAGAGTTTGTGTTCGTCTAGCGGGCGACTCAATCGTAACATATTTTATTCATATAATGTATTTTGTAGATTATGGTCCCTTTGATAGAATCTGAAAGTTTAGTTAATATAGCATGTTCAGAGACAAAGAGATCCCTCTTTGTTTGATACGAAGGGTCAGACAGGGGTTACACAGTGGTGTTTAGTATCCATCGGAAGAGAATATAATTAGCAATATTCCGGTGTTGGTTTGAGGCGGATTAATCGCTCGTGCGTATAGTTATGGACATAAGAAGTTTATGGACATTTACTATATTTGCACTTTATTACCCATGCGGCGGGAAACCCAGTTTCCCACCCACCTGAGCAGTTAGGAATAGTCACAGCCCACCTGTATGAACCAACCTATGACCTTTTGTTATAATGCGAAGACGAATTCCTGTGTCCAATGAACAATAAGAATGTAGGGACCATTGTACTGTATTGTGTGTAGTGTATAAAAGGACAAGCCGATCTGGGCCAGCTCTCTACTCTCTTCACCGGTTCTCATTGCTGATAATCGGGAGCTGGATATCCAGAAAGGCGCTTGCGATTGTTTCCCCTGGTGCGTAAGTTCTCTGCAACCATATTGTCTCTTATTTTAATGTTATAAGCCATTCTCTCTCTCCTTCCCCCTTAAATGTAATTGTATCTTTATTGTATTTTATGTGTAGTGATTCGGTTAGGTATTTTATGTTATCTTGGTAGTGTATAACTTGTATTGTATTATTCTTTTGCAATTGAACGTTCATTCATTTCCTTAAAAGGCGTTAGACCCTTAGACCGGTATTTGAGTGTTTATTATATTGCTAAGGGGTTCTCAGAGCGTCACATACGCTCATACAGCTTTTAAACTAACAAGGTTATAATGTGTTGCATTTACACCTTATCAATACAAGGGTTTACAGTATAAGTACATTGTTTATGGTATAGTTATAAAGGTTTTACTCTGTGAGCGTCAGCGCCGCTTGTGATCTCCTCGTGGTCTCGAGAGTCCGCTACGCTGATAGCGTATCATTACGTTAGTCGGCAGCCTATAGCGTACTTGCCTGTACGCTCTAAGCCGTGAGCGAACGTGCCGCTCGTGCGTCTCGTCCACGGCTAAGCGTTCGTTACGCTACGTGCGTACTCTTACAGTATTCCATACGCCAATTGCGTACTGTGTTCTTTAACCTTTTAGAGTGTTTTATACAAGGTATAGAATAGGCATTGTCAATTGGGGACTCGCCCGCTCTTCACATATCTGCACTAGGTAATTCCAGCAGACATTATCGGTCAGCAAAAGGCGGGAGGTAATATTCCTCGTAGTACTGACCAGATAAGCGTCTGCTTCGCTTAGTAAGGAGTGCTGAAGGAATCCGGAACCAAAAGGTAGGAACAGTACGTTATTGTTTTTTAAAACCTGTTTAGTTTCTGTTTTGCGAACGTAAGCAATAAGCATACACATCTGTATTTCTTGTTTAGTATTGTTTTCGTGCCTCATTCTCCTGATTGCCACATACTAGTGATAAACGTGTTGAGACATTTGTTGTTATTAATAGTTAAAAGTAATTTCTCTATCGTCCTAGTGGATGCTGGGGTTCCTGAAAGGACCATGGGGAATAGCGGCTCCGCAGGAGACAGGGCACAAAAAGTAAAGCTTTACGATCAGGTGGTGTGTACTGGCTCCTCCCCCCATGACCCTCCTCCAAGCCTCAGTTAGATTTTTGTGCCCGGCCGAGAAGGGTGCAATCTAGGTGGCTCTCCTAAAGAGCTGCTTAGAAAAGTTTAGCTTAGGTTTTTTATTTTACAGTGAGTCCTGCTGGCAACAGGATCACTGCAACGAGGGACTTAGGGGAGAAGAAGTGAACTCGCCTGCGTGCAGGATGGATTGGCTACTGGACATTAGCTCCAGAGGGACGATCACAGGTACAGCCTGGATGGTCACCGGAGCCTCGCCGCCGGCCCCCTTGCAGATGCTGAAACGAGAAGAGGTTCAGAATCGGCGGCAGAAGACCCCTCAGTCTTCTTAAGGTAGCGCACAGCACTGCAGCTGTGCGCCATTTTCCTCTCAGCACACTTCACACGGCAGTCACTGAGGGTGCAGGGCGCTGGGAGGGGGGCGCCCTGGGAGGCAAATGAAAACCTATTTTGGCTAAAAATACCTCAAAAATGCCTCCGGGGGCTATATGGAGATATTTAACCCCTGCCAGAATCCACTAAAGAGCGGGAGACGAGCCCGCCGTAAAAGGGGCGCTGCCTATCTCCTCAGCACACAGCGCCATTTTCCTCACACAGCTCCGCTGGTCAGGAAGGCTCCCAGGCTCTCCCCTGCACTGCACTACAGAAACAGGGTAAAACAAGAGAGGGGGGGCAAAATTGTGGCAAAATTATATTATTAAAGCAGCTATACAGGGAGCACTTATTATAAGGCTATCCCTGTCATATATAGCGCTTTTTGGTGTGTGCTGGCAAACTCTCCCTCTGTCTCCCCAAAGGGCTAGTGGGGTCCTGTCTTCTTTAAGAGCATTCCCTGTGTGTCTGCTGTGGGTCGGTACGTGCGTGTCGACATGTATGAGCACGATATTGGTGTGGAGGCGGAGCAATTGCCAAATATGGGGATGTCACCCCCTAGGGGGTCGACACCAGAATGGATGCCTTTATTTATGGAATTACGGGATAGTGTCAACACGCTAAAGCAGTCGTTTGACGACATGAGACGGCCGGACAATCAATTAGCACCTGTCCAGGCGCCTCAAACACCGTCAGGGGCTGTAAAACGCCCTTTGCCTCAGTCGGTCGACACAGACCCAGACACAGGCACTGATTCCAGTGGCGACGGTGATGAATCAACCGTATTTTCCAGTAGGGCCACACGTTATATGATTTTGGCAATGAAGGAGGCGTTACATATTGCTGATACTACAGGTACCACAAAACAGGGTATTATGTGGGGTGTGAAAAAACTACCTATAGTTTTTCCTGAATCAGATGAATTAAATGAGGTGTGTGATGAAGCGTGGGTTGCCCCCGATAAAAAAATGCTAATTTCAAAGAAGTTATTGGCTTTATACCCTTTCCCGCCAGAGGTTAGGGCGCGCTGGGAAACACCTCCTAGGGTGGACAAGGCGCTCACGCGCTTATCAAAACAAGTGGCGTTACCCTCTCCTGAGACGGCCGCACTTAAAGATCCAGCAGATAGGAGGATGGAAAATATCCAAAAAAGTATATACACACATACAGGTGTTATACTACGACCAGCTATAGCGACAGCCTGGATGTGCAGTGCTGGGGTAGCTTGGTCAGAGTCCCTGATTGAAAATATTGATACCCTGGATAGGGACAATGTTTTACTGTCTTTAGAGCAAATAAAGGATGCATTTCTTTATATGCGTGATGCACAGAGGGATATTTGCACACTGGCATCACGGGTAAGTGCTATGTCCATTTCGGCCAGAAGAAGTTTATGGACGCGACAGTGGTCAGGTGATGCGGACTCAAAACGGCATATGGAAGTTTTGCCATATAAAGGGGAGGAGTTATTTGGTGTCGGTCTATCGGATTTGGTGGCCACGGCTACAGCCGGGAAATCCACCTTTTTACCTCAAGTCACTCCCCAACAGAAAAAGACACCGACTTTTCAACCGCAGCCCTTTCGTTCCTTTAAAAACAAGAGAGCAAAGGGATATTCATATCTGCCACGAGGCAGAGGAAGGGGGAAGAGACTGCAACAGGCAGCTCCTTCCCAGGAACAGAAGCCCTCCCCCGCTTCTACAAAAGCCTCAGCATGACGCTGGGGCTTCTCAAGCGGACTCGGGGGCGGTGGGGGGTCGTCTCAAGAATTTCAGCGCGCAGTGGGCTCACTCGCAGGTAGATCCCTGGATCCTGCAGATAATATCTCAGGGGTACAGGTTGGAACTAGAGACGGATCCACCTCGCCGTTTCCTGAAGTCTGCTTTACCAACGTCCCCCTCCGACAGGGTGACGGTCTTGGAAGCCATTCACAAGCTGTACTCTCAGCAGGTGATAGTCAAGGTACCTCTTTTACAACAAGGAAAGGGGTATTATTCCACTCTATTTGTGGTACCGAAACCGGATGGCTCGGTAAGACCTATTCTAAATCTGAAATCCTTGAACCTGTACATAAAGAAGTTCAAGTTCAAGATGGAGTCACTCAGAGCAGTGATAGCGAACCTGGAAGAAGGGGACTTTATGGTATCCTTGGACATCAAGGATGCGTATCTCCACGTTCCAATTTACCCCTCACACCAGGGGTACCTCAGGTTCGTCGTACAGAACTGTCACTATCAGTTTCAGACGCTGCCGTTTGGATTGTCCACGGCACCTCGGGTCTTTACCAAGGTAATGGCCGAGATGATGATTCTTCTTCGAAGAAAAGGCGTATTAATTATCCCATACTTGGACGATCTCCTAATAAGGGCAAGGTCCAGAGAACAGCTAGAGATGGGATTAGCACTGTCTCAAGAAGTGCTAAAACAGCACGGGTGGATTCTGAATATTCCAAAATCCCAGTTAATTCCGACAACACGTCTGCTGTTCCTAGGGATGATTCTGGACACGGTTCAGAAAAAGGTTTTTCTCCCGGAGGAAAAAGCCAAGGAGTTATCCGAACTTGTCAGGAACCTCCTAAAACCAGGAAAGGTGTCTGTACATCAATGCACAAGAGTCCTGGGAAAAATGGTGGCTTCTTACGAAGCAATTCCATTCGGCAGATTCCACGCAAGAATTTTCCAGAGGGATCTGTTGGACAAATGGTCAGGGTCGCATCTTCAGATGCACCAGCGGATAACCCTGTCTCCAAGGACAAGGGTATCTCTTCTGTGGTGGTTGCAGAGTGCTCATCTATTGGAGGGCCGCAGATTCGGCATACAGGATTGGATCCTGGTGACCACGGACGCCAGCCTGAGAGGCTGGGGAGCAGTCACACAGGGAAGAAACTTCCAGGGCGTGTGGTCGAGCCTGGAAACGTCTCTTCACATAAACATTCTGGAACTAAGAGCAATCTACAATGCTCTAAGCCAGGCAGAACCTCTGCTTCAAGGAAAACCGGTGTTGATCCAGTCGGACAACATCACGGCAGTCGCCCATGTGAACAGACAGGGCGGCACAAGAAGCAGGAGTGCAATGGCAGAAGCTGCAAGGATTCTTCGCTGGGCAGAGAATCCTGTGATAGCACTGTCAGCAGTGTTCATCCCGGGAGTGGACAACTGGGAAGCAGACTTCCTCAGCAGACACGACCTTCACCCGGGAGAGTGGGGTCTTCATCCAGAAGTTTTCCACATGCTGGTAACCCGTTGGGAAAGACCAATGGTGGACATGATGGCGTCTCGCCTCAACAAAAAACTGGACAGGTATTGCGCCAGGTCAAGAGATCCGCAGGCAATAGCTGTGGACGCGCTGGTAACGCCTTGGGTGTACCAGTCGGTGTATGTGTTTCCTCCTCTGCCTCTCATACCAAAAGTATTGAGAATTATACGGCAAAGAGGCGTAAGAACGATACTAGTGGTTCCGGATTGGCCAAGAAGGACTTGGTACCCGGAACTTCAAGAGATGATCACGGAAGATCCGTGGCCTCTACCTCTGAGAAGGGACTTGCTTCAGCAGGGTCCCTGTCTGTTTCAAGACTTACCGCGGCTGCGTTTGACGGCATGGCGGTTGAACGCCGGATCCTAAAGGAAAAAGGCATGCCGGAAGAAGTCATTCCTACTTTGATTAAAGCAAGGAAGGAAGTAACCGCGCAACATTATCACCGCATTTGGCGAAAATATGTTGCGTGGTGCGAGGATCGGAGTGCTCCGACGGAGGAATTTCAACTGGGTCGATTCCTACATTTCCTGCAATCAGGATTGTCTATGGGTCTCAAATTGGGATCTATTAAGGTTCAAATTTCGGCCCTGTCGATTTTCTTCCAGAAAGAATTGGCTTCAGTTCCTGAAGTCCAGACTTTTGTTAAGGGAGTGCTGCATATACAACCCCCTGTGGTGCCTCCAGTGGCACCGTGGGATCTCAATGTTGTTTTGGACTTTCTCAAATCTCATTGGTTTGAACCACTAAAAACTGTGGATTTGAAATATCTCACATGGAAAGTGACCATGCTACTAGCCCTGGCTTCGGCCAGGAGAGTGTCAGAACTGGCAGCTTTATCTTACAAAAGCCCATATCTGATTTTCCATTCGGACAGGGCAGAACTGCGGACTCGTCCGCATTTTCTCCCTAAGGTGGTGTCAGCATTTCATCTGAACCAGCCTATTGTAGTGCCTGCGGCTACAAGCGACTTGGAGGACTCCAAGTTGTTGGACGTTGTCAGAGCTTTAAAAATATACATTTCAAGGACAGCTGGAGTCAGGAAATCTGACTCACTGTTTATACTATATGCTCCCAACAAGTTGGGCGCTCCTGCGTCTAAGCAGACTATTGCTCGCTGGATTTGTAGTACGATTCAGCTTGCACATTCTGTGGCAGGCCTGCCACAGCCAAGATCGGTAAAAGCCCACTCCACAAGGAAGGTGGGTTCTTCTTGGGCGGCTGCCCGAGGGGTCTCGGCATTACAACTCTGCCGAGCGGCTACGTGGTCGGGGGAGAACACGTTTGTAAAATTCTACAAATTTGATACCCTGGCTAAGGAGGACCTGGAGTTCTCTCATTCGGTGCTGCAGAGTCATCCGCACTCTCCCGCCCGTTTGGGAGCTTTGGTATAATCCCCATGGTCCTTTCAGGAACCCCAGCATCCACTAGGACGATAGAGAAAATAAGAATTTACTTACCGATAATTCTATTTCTCGGAGTCCGTAGTGGATGCTGGGCGCCCATCCCAAGTGCGGATTATCTGCAATAATTGTACATAGTTATTGTTACCTAATTCGGGTTATTGTTGTAGGGAGCCATCTTTCAGAGGCTCCTCTGTTATCATACTGTTAACTGGGTTTAGATCACAGGTTGTACGGTGTGATTGGTGTGGCTGGTATGAGTCTTACCCGGGATTCATAAATCCTTCCTTATTGTGTACGCTCGTCCGGGCACAGTATCCTAACTGAGGCTTGGAGGAGGGTCATGGGGGGAGGAGCCAGTACACACCACCTGATCGTAAAGCTTTACTTTTTGTGCCCTGTCTCCTGCGGAGCCGCTATTCCCCATGGTCCTTTCAGGAACCCCAGCATCCACTACGGACTCCGAGAAATAGAATTATCGGTAAGTAAATTCTTATTATTTAAGGGAATAATTGTAAAAGGCACGCACACAATCTCGCCTAGAATACAAGGGAGATTTGAGTGGTGGTCAGTGAAGGATTACTGTTAAAGATCATTCACATTGATAAACGTGTAGTGTGTAACTGTGGACGTACTTGGTCTGTGTACACGTGTCCTTACAAGGGCAGGGCGTACGCAGCAAGGGTCGACGCACGGAGCGTGTATTACGCAACGGAGCGTACGGATACGCCCACATGATACAAACCGCACGATAGTATTGTTTAGTAAGCGATAAGGAAATAACGCGAAAATAACACAAATCTATCTCAAATCCAAAAGTTTAAAAGTTAAGAGAAAAAGACTTTCTCTGTTGCAATTCTTCTGGGTTAGGCTAATACCGAATGAAAGGATTTCTGCGCAGAAATAAAAATTAAAGTGTACATGTGGTAAGAGTGTGTGTGTGTGTATATATAAGATTTCTCTTTTATTACGGAAGTGGGAACCATAGGCCAGTAGAAAGAGATACACCAGCGAGAGTGATATCGTGGGGTGGCTTGGGAGGCGTCCCTTGTTAGACTCGACACGACACATTAATGAGCAGTAGAGTCTGCTGTACATAACAGACCAGGAGGTCACAGACCAGGAGGTCACAGAACAGGAGGTTCAGGTACAGCAGACTAGAAGTAGAGAGCACAACCGAAGAGGGGTTGGTGCGAGACACATATAGGCCAAAGAAGCTCATCGCTGAAGGAATTTGCAGCAGAAATTTTCAATTCCACTGATCGTTCCGCACATTAGATTAGTTGCTTGTGTGCAGATACGATTGTACCGCATGTGATTGTGTGCATTAGCGTGTCTTGAATTCAGAAGAACGCTACTTGCACATTGTTAACGTGATTTGTGTAATTTTTTTTATTTTAAGGGAAGTAGCCTGATCACTCGGGGACATTCCAGCGACTGACACTTGATGGGGAGGGTAAGACACTCCCACACGCCCGAGCAAGTAGACGTACTTAGGGGCCCTAGGTTGGGTACGGAACCTCTGGGAACTTTGGTCGCCGTATTGGCCAGCGTGGGCGGAGTTAAGTGGGCGGACCTCGAGGCAAAACCCCCACCGCAGCCTTACCCCGGACATTTTGGTTTTCTGTGAGGGTTGCCGGAGACCCTGATTGGAAGTCAGAGGTAGTGAAAGCAACGCCTGCAGAGATGTGGGCCACTTGTTCAGGTAAGGGGCGATCAGCCCAGGTTCAGGTTGATTTGAAACCGATCAATCAGGTCGGCAAGGTAATGTGTGAGAAATCAGACCAAGATGGTCATCACACAGAAATATTATGCAATGAATGGGAAAGGATGACTGTGCATGACGGGAAAAAGTTTTCCCGGGTAGGTACTTTTAACCCAGAAGTGTTACAGAATTTAAGGAGAAGAGTTTGCCTGATTAAATCTGCAAAAAGGCGTATTAGACATTATGATGATTTAAAATTGTGGCAACAGGAAAGTGAAATGCAAAGAAACTTAACTTGCATATCTGACTCTCATCTTGGGAAGAGAGACATGGCAATGGAGAGGATTATGGTTGCAGAGAATGGCACAATGGTGTACGATAAAAATGCACTTAGCAACTGTATTATAGATGATAAGACTAATTGTAATAAACGTAACGATGATAATTGTAATACTGGTAAATGTACAACTATTAAACCCATGCAAGTTGCACCCCATGTTAAACTTCCCTCAGGATTACAAACAAGAAAGTGAGCCCAGCACGATGTCGGTACCTCTTCCAGAAGCCATCCTACAAGACTTCCAGGTGGACGCGACCAAATCGGTAAAGGCAGTAATCAAACCCCCTAACGGAGGGTCAGGTGAGGTCATGTCCACAGGTACGTACTGTGTTATATATCACGCACAAACAAATGTACCCCATATTGTAAGACCAACACAAGGTGATGTAATTGAATTTAGTCCTGTCAGGGTGATCACAGTCCCCAATGGGAAGACTGACGATCAGGGAATCATTCCCGTCAAGGACAGTGCAATGCGCCGTCCCTGTTCCCGGACAGAATTGAGATCAATCATGTCTGAATTCCCTGATCCCAGGGAAGATTAAGTTACATGTCAGAGATTTATTAAAGAACTAGGAAACTCCACAGAACCCACCAACAAAGATTGGCGGACAGTGCTGAGGGCATGTTTGCCCTCCAGTGTTGACCCTGCGAAATTTATTGCTGATTGTAAATTAGACACAGAGGTACCTTGTACGGAGGTACACAATCAGGAATGTATTAAGCAGATCAACCGACAGTTAGGAGTATATTTCCCAGCCATTGTCAAGTGGAACAAAATCCTCTCCATAAGACAAGGAGAAAGGGAAAGTACTTCTGACTACTTCAATCGAGCACTGCAAGTAATGGGTAGAGACACTGGGATCACAGACATCAAAACAAATGCAAAGCATAGAGAAGTAGCGGTTAAAGTATTAATGGATGGTTTAAAGGAAGTGTTGAGAGCAAGGATACAGATCACCAATCCATACTGGAGAGATAAATCAGTAACTGCATTAAGGAACTCTGCCGTTGGGCATGAGCAAAGCATCATCAAGCACAGGGGAACAAAGAAGCCCCAGATCCCTGTGGGTAAGCCAAAGGTGAAAAGGTGTTACAACTGCTTAAGGGAAGGTCATGTTGCACGAGATTGTAGGTCTAAAAACACACACAAGGTATATACACCCCCTAGACAACGACATGACCATAGTAGTCAAAGAATCAGGGATCACATAGGAAGAATTTTGGGCCACACCCATGATATGTAGTCAGGAAAAGGTGATCATTAGGACTGATGGTAAGCCTGAGGTAACGGTTAATAAATTGGGAGGTCATTCCCTGAAGACACAGGAATGACCGGGTAAAATTTGTAATGTATCTGTGAAATGTTTTCTTTTTCCCCATCTCTGACGGTCATCAGCAGGACTCAAACATTGCATAGCTACTTGGTCTTTGCAGAAGTCTACCAAACCCCAGCATGACCTACCCGCATCAATGTATCCTGGCCAGATACAAAGGGTGGAGTATGGAGGTGCTGGTGGGAGGGACTGAGCAAGGATACCATTGGACATGTAGATATGACAGCCTGATGATGAACAGCAGATCTGACAATGTTTTAAAATGTTTGAAAAATGTTTTTTTTCCTGTTGTTTATTGTTGGTTTATGTAATAAATATATATATATATATAGTTCTCTCTCTCTTTTGGTTTTTTTTTTTGTTTTCTCTCTTCTCACTCATGTTTTCATGTTTTAAAGATGGTATGTCACACATTAGTTGGACAAATGGTAATGCAAGATTTATTCTCCTTACAGAAAGAGCGCTGAGCTAGAAGAAATATTGTATCACCAGAATGTTTAGAAGACTGAGAGACAGCACCTTTGAGATGACAGCAGAACAAGAAGAACAACAAGACTAGAGAACTAATTATCGTAACAAGTTTCTCTCCCCCTCAAACTGTTTTTTTGTACCCCCATTACAAATTTCTCCTTTTCTCCTCCTGTAAGATGGACTTGCCCCAAGAGACTGTGATATGGATTTTCCTGTTGACCATGATGTTGACCAGAGCAGTCTGTTTCGGTGAGAGTACCAGTGAGGTCGAGAGAGGATCCAGAAGGGTTTCTGATGACTAAGACGGAGGTGTAAATTTCCAATAGCAACACAATCACCGAGCAAAGTCGAGTACCGGAAACGATCCAGCAGCCATGTTATTTATAGACATTGTGAAGGATTGTTAGCTGAAGAGAAATGTATCTGTAGACTCTGTGATAACTTAGTTGAGGATGGGTGCATCAAGAAATGTCAGTCCAGTTTTAACATTAACACGGACCGGCATCTATTGAGTGACTATCATTCCTTAGTGGGTAAAGTGTTAAATCAGACAGATTGTTGGGTATGCTCTCAAGTACCTCAAGGCCATAGCAAATCAGGACTAGTACCATTTCCTTTAACGATAGGGGAGGTACTTGAGTTAAGTGGTGGGAGGCCGGTGGACAAGAGATTTAATATCTCTAGTCCTCCTAGTTTGAAGCTCCACCAATACCATGTGGATAGGTCTTTAGTGTGCTTTAACATTTCCAATCCCCGAAAGCCGGGAAATTGGGAAGTGTCATGGAATAACAAAACCATGACATTCTCACATAGAGCCGATGGATTGCCTACAGATACAGAACTTATACGCCACTTAGCCGGTAGTGGAAGATATTTCCGATATAGGTATACCCTAGGAAGTAGGACCATGAGAGTTGGAGAGGTATCACCAGGATACTGTGCACATATCGTACAAACTGATACGTGTACTAAACAGATGGGAGAATTAGGGTTAGGAGATTTCATATGGAAAATGTGTAATATGGTAATGTCCTACTCCGTCCCATATGTTCTCCCCGATGATGCATATTTCATATGCGGGAGGAAGGCGTATAAGTGGCTTGCCCCAAACTCAGAAGGGTTATGTTATATTGGAAAAGTACTGCCTGAGGTAATGACTGTATCACATACAAAAATGAAAGATATTCACCGCAGTGCCCAAGCTCCTTATACTCACACTCATTACGAACACATCGTTAAACGGCACCTGATAGAAAGAACAGAGCATCCGGCCTCTGACCTGATCCATGAATTCACCGGGATTCAATTCCTAATCGCGTTAGATATCACTCGTAATGCCAGAGGAGTGATAAATAATAAATATATATCTGCGCTTGCAAATTTATTAGACAATATCACCGAAATGTATGATGACACATTCAGGTATACCGGAAGGGAGCTCCAAGCTTATAAAACAGAACTGGTTCAGCATAGGATGATTCTCAATTATCTCACGGCTGTGACAGGCGGGTATTGTGTGTATTGTGGGTATTTTACGCCAGTACGGCGTAAAATGCTGCACTTATATTACGAATAGCACCGAGGACCCGGTCGAGGTCATAGACCAAAAGATGGACGACATTCTCCAATTAAAATGGGAGTTCCGAAGGAAACACAATCTCACCCTTGCCGCTGTGGGTAATGAGCTGACCAGTTGGGTGTCATGGTTGAACCCACGAAATTGGTTCTCTGGTTTAGGAGAATGGACTCAAGGAATTATCATGGATGTAGGGAAATTTCTTTTGTGTACTCTGGGTGTCATCATATTAGTCGGTCTGATATTTAGATGCGTTCGGGTTTTAACAAAGTGTAAACATAGCGCCCGAGTGATGAGTTTAAGAAGTGAAGATACTATAATAACAACGACTGATTTGGTTTATGACCCAATGATAGAGACAATGTTGTGATGAAAATGTGAT
This sequence comes from Pseudophryne corroboree, assembly GCF_028390025.1. Taxonomy (NCBI): domain Eukaryota; kingdom Metazoa; phylum Chordata; class Amphibia; order Anura; family Myobatrachidae; genus Pseudophryne; species Pseudophryne corroboree. Next base: position 297,262,334 of record NC_086447.1, read on the forward strand.
TCCACGGTCCGTTTCTTTCACCCGTTTCTCCTTTGTTTTCCTCCAAGGTACAAAGACATCCGCTTGGAAGAAGAATTTGACAACCTTTTACACAGACAACTGATGGACTATGCCATAGACCCCCCATATCCCTAGTACTTTAAATTTTACGCTAGCCCAACACTTTTTTGTAAGTCTATGGACATTGAAAAAAAGCTTTTTGCACACCTTTTATAGCAAAAGCATCGGGAGACTACAGTCAACATGTACATCAAGACAAGACACAAGACAAGACCTCAATCGGCAAATGTATATTAAACTCACATAGTTTATCACTGCATTTACCATAATTGTTCTTTATCTTCATCTCTACAACCTTCAGGTAATAACACACATAGTCGATAGGGAATATAGGCACAGATATCAGCACTCACATATTCCCCCATTCATGTATCATCAACTAAAATGTGCTCCCCCATTTTGTTGCAACCAAAAGCCGAAAAGAGCTCGGTAAAGTTTGACAGCCCATCCACAGACCCGTACCACGGGATAAGAAGGAATTCAAATGTATACTTCGCAATACCTCGAAGCTTGATTTAAAACACGTACGGCACGATGATACATGACCCCCCAAACATGGATTCATACACACATGCTTCTGCTATCTCACTAGGTCATACCCTTTTCCTACCTTCTTCTCTCCTCCCTTACCCAATCATAGAAATGTATTTACATATGACATATATTTTTCTCTTTTTGAACTGTTTTAGGAAGTGGCAGTTATTGGTGACTGCCAAAGGGTGGACTGTCAAATTCAGAAAAATATCACGCTGCACACTGCCATATATGCACCTCATGCGTGTGCCCGCTGCACGTGCATGAGCCCTCCCGTGCGTGCGTATACTCGCGGTCGCGTGGTATGCGCATTTACGGTAGAGTTTGTGTTCGTCTAGCAGGCGACTCAATCGTAACATATTTTATTCATATAATGTATTTTGTAGATTATGGTCCCTTTGATAGAATCTGAAAGTTTAGTTAATATAGCATGTTCAGAGACAAAGAGATCCCTCTTTGTTTGATACGAAGGGTCAGACAGGGGTTACACAGTGGTGTTTAGTATCCATCGGAAGAGAATATAATTAGCAATATTCCGGTGTTGGTTTGAAGCGGATTAATCGCTCGTGCGTATAGTTATGGACATAAGAAGTTTATGGACATTTACTATATTTGCACTTTATTACCCATGCGGCGGGAAACCCAGTTTCCCACCCACCTGAGCAGTTAGGAATAGTCACAGCCCACCTGTATGAACCAACCTATGACCTTTTGTTATAATGCGAAGACTAATTCCTGTGTCCAATGAACAATAAGAATGTAGGGACCATTGTACTGTATTGTGTGTAGTGTATAAAAGGACAAGCCGATCTGGGCCAGCTCTCTACTCTCTTCAACGGTTCTCATTGCTGATAATCGGGAGCTGGATATCCAGAAAGGCGCTTGCGATTGTTTCCCCTGGTGCATAAGTTCTCTGCAACCATATTGTCTCTTATTTTAATGTTATAAGCCATTCTCTCTCTCCTTCCCCCTTAAATGTAATTGTATCTTTATTGTATTTTATGTGTAGTGATTCGGTTAGGTATTTTATGTTATCTTGGTAGTGTATAACTTGTATTGTATTATTCTTTTGCAATTGAACGTTCATTCATTTCCTTTAAAAGGCGTTCGACCCTTAGACCGGTATTTGAGTGTTTATTATATTGCTAAGGGGTTCTCAGAGCGTCACATACGCTCATACAGCTTTTAAACTAACAAGGTTATACTGTGTTGCATTTACACCTTATCACTGCACAAGGGTTTACAGTATAAGTACATTGTTTATGGTATAGTTATAAAGGTTTTACTCTGTGAGCGTCAGCGCCGCTTGTGATCTCCTCGTGGTCTCGAGCGTCCGCTACGCTGATAGCGTATCATTACGTTAGTCGGCAGCCTATAGCGTGCTTGCCTGTACGCTCTAAGCCGTGAGCGAACGTGCCGCTCGTGAGTCTCGTCCACGGCTAAGCGTTCGTTACGCTACGTGCGTACTCTTACGGTATTCCATACGCCAATTGCGTACTGTGTTCTTTAACCTTTTAGAGTGTTTTATACAAAGGTATAGAATAGGCATTGTCACTACTGGGGGGGTGCATTACGTGTAAGGACGCAACTACAGGGGGGGGCATTACATATAATGACGCTACTACTACTGGGGGGGCATTACGTATAACGACTCGACTACTACTGGGGGGGCATCACATGTAAGGATGCTACTACTACTGGGGGGGCCATTACGTGTAAGGACGCTACTACTAATGGGGGGGGCATTACGTATAAGGACGCTACTAGAGGGGGGGCATTAAGTATAACGCTACTACTACTGGCGGGCGTTACATGTAAGGACGCTACTACTACTGGGGGGCATTATGTATAAGGATGTTACTACTACTGGGGGGGCCCATTACGTATAAGGACGCTACTACTCCTACTGGGGGGGCATTACATATAAGGATGCTACTACTACTGGGGGTGCACTACGTATAAGGACGCTACTACTACTGGAGGGGCATTACGTATAAGGATGCTACTACTACTGGGGGGGGGGCATTACGTATAAGGACGCTACTACTACTGGGGGGGCCATTACGTGTAAGGATGCTACTACTACTGGAAGGGGCATTACGTATAAGGACGCTACTACTACTGGGGAGGCATTATGTATAAGGACGCTAATACTACGGGTGGGGCATTACGTATAAGATAAATAAGATTGTGCTACATTTTGGCGTAAATTTAAATGGGGTACTATTGTGTTGCCATGCCCCTTACTTGTGAGACCACACCCCTTTTCCCGGCGCGTGCCAAAGGATTATGGGAGGGCGCAAATTTATAGTTTGCAGGGGGCGCCGAACACCCTAGCAGCGGCCCTGCTGCAGCCAGATCTCCATATCTGACATCAGCTAAAGGTCCGCTCCCCATCCTACCCCTGGTACCTTCCGTCCACTCTTCTCAATGCCAGTACCAGGGAACAGTTTCCATAGCAGGGGGCCATCAACAGTGTTAGTGTGGGGGGTACAGGGGTGGTATATCAGTGGGTAGGGGTAATTCTTTGTGTGCCCCCCACCAGCCCACTGCGCCCATCGATGTCATTGCCCCCCCACCTAGAACCTACCTGCCAGTTCAGTCACAGGGATCCCCCTGCCCCCTTCCCATCCTGCCTAGCGTCCCCCACCATCTCACTGGCCCCCCTCCCATCCCAATGTCTACCAGCCCTGGGTATTCCCTCCCTTATTAAGCCCAGTGTACCCCCTTCTCCAACATAGTGCCACCCCTTCCCACCATGTCAGTGCCTATTTCCCATTCAGCCCAGTGCCCCCCTATATATCATCCACTGCCTCTCCCCATCAACCTCTATCTGGTGTCATCCATTGTCTCTCCCTGTCACCCTTTTAATGTCACCCACTACCTTTCCCTGTCTCCTACTGCCTCTGCCGTCACCTTCTCCCTCTCATCATCCACTTCCTCTCCCTGTCACCCTCTCCTTTCACACACTGCCTTTCCCCTGCATCACTATCTCGACATCCGCCTCTCTCTCCTGTTACCCTCTTCAAAGCATCACCCTCTCCCTCTCCATGTCAACTTTTCCCTGTCACCCACTGTGTCTCCGTGTCTACCATTCCTGTCACCCACTAGCTCATGGATACAGCATTCCCTTTGAAGCCACGCTTATTATTGTGGGCCACACCCACTTTCCCAGGAGCGTGCTTGCCTTTGGCGCACAAAGTACCCCCCAAGTCATGGTGCCCCCCCTGTCATTTTTTTCTGGATCCGCCCATGTGCGTGGGTGAGTAGTGCTTTCGAAAGGTGGGCAGATAACTTGTCATCTGAGATAGATACCCTAGACAGGGATAGCGTCCTTTTCACACTGGGTCATATCAGGGATGCAGCGGCCTACCTAAAGGAAACGGCGAGAGATATTGGCCTTTTGGGATCAAAAGCCAATGCCATGGCAGTCTCAGCTAGGCGAGCATTGTGGATCCATCAATGGAATGCTAATGCTGACTCCAGGAAAAATATGGAATCTCTGCCATATAAAGGTGGTGTCTTGTTTGGTGAGGGTCTCGCTGATTTGGTATCTACAGCTACCGCGGGTAAGACATCATTTTTAAAGAAGATAACCCAGACGCGCTGTCACAGCTGCCAGAAGGGATTGTCAGTCCCTAAAAATGTTTTTAGAAAATGAGGAAATAAGAACTGGCGCTACTGTGTTTCTCCAATAATAATAAACGACTGTGGATCAATTTGAATAAAAATAACATATAATTTATTCCCTATACATCACAAATAAAAACTAGAAAACATCCTGAACATATATAGCAAATATAAAATTGAGGCATATATGGAGCTATGATATATTTATAGGTGGCTGCTTGCAGTGTCCACAAATGGATCCCGGACTAAGTGCCTTGTGCAAAGTTCTCTGGTAAGAGGAAATAAGTACAGCTGGTATTACCCTTGTTGATGGAGACTTCCAAAGATTTTATGGAGATTATTTCAGCAAGCAAGCTGTGGCAATGAAACAACCTGGGTCTCTCCCATCGATGCTGTACATGTGCAATTCCTCAGAGTTCCAAATGGCAGATTTAAAAGTCCATATCTGGATCCGACTTGCAGGTGGAACACTTGTGGTGGTTGTGGCAGCTTCAACACTTAACGCGTTTCCCTAGGTAAAGTCACCTAGCTTCATCAGAAGTATGGCTCCATCTGATTTTGGGATCTATTTATACCCCATTTAATGACCTGATGCCCCACAGGTGTGATGTAATTTATCAATAATCCACAGTCTCGGTAAAAATACAGAAATTCTATATAGAATATACTCATTATACACATGCGAAAGGATGGGAGGCAAACCCACATGAAAAAGACATTTCAGAAGACACAAATCAATAAAATATACCTCTATGATCAGGAGGGTCAAGGGTCAGTGTAGTCACATGACTCACCCCCTGTTTATTATGAACAACCGTTTGTAATCATATGCATTAATTACATATACTTCACTCCCCCAGTCACTGGGATGATAATGTCCCCATAATAAAATATGACTTACATAAATATCCCCAAGAAGATATAGGTAGATGAGGAGATTTATCTCCTGGGCTCCGTATAACGGTGTGTATTCCTTCCGGGTCACGTGATCGGCGGCATCACGTGTGAGAGGATTTACTAGAGAGCTCTGGTTGCTTAGCAGCAGAGCGCGTATCTACGTGATGTACGTATGACGTGACGCCGCCGTCACGTGATCGGGATTCTGGAGAAGACCGATTTGTGTAGATGGTTGCTAGGTGACCTGAACGTACACCCGCATAGTGATCATGCCGCTGTCATTCCACAAAAGACTTATAGTTATAAAGCTATAAACAGTATGTTCCCACTCATGGGCTAATCAAAACACGTTAAGGATAAATGTGTACATTAATACAGTAAGGTCATTATGTCTACATTAGCTGGTAACTCTTTTTTGATTACCGAAAACGTCAGCAGCATACTATTATACAGCACATATTGCCAAGTATAATCATATGTTGGAATTTCAATTTACACACCAGATATTACGTGATAGACAATAACAGATATTATATCACTCATGACCCTTAAAATGAGAAACACTTGGATACTATTATATTACTTTTTATTGTCTATTTTTTGTGTTTTTTATATAGATACAAATATATGTTTTTTATTTTTTATTTTTATTATTTTTTATTGCTTATTTTTTGTATATATATTTATTTTAACCCTCAAAAATACTGCAAGAAAAAAGACCTGATTGTGGTCAATATAATAATGACATTCATTATGGTTATAAGTGGGCTTGTCCCGTTCATAGATATCTAGCTGATTATATATAATAAAATGAAGAAACATGATTCATATTGAATCTGAGAGACACTCATGAGTACATTTGATGCTGAAAATATTAAGGCATGTTGAGCCCAAGTCACCCCAACCCTGTCGATAACATAGGGTGGCCGTATAGCCGTGGAGTGACTCCGGTTGACAGAAGTACCTAAACACTCAGAAATTTTTCCGAATGACCGCTAATCCTGAACGTGCTGACAGGTAGAAACACTGTCCCGTCCAGGGTTGCGTGGGAATCTCCAAGGCTATACAGACCACACACAGGTGACACAGGTTTGCCACCTGTACCTTATGGTCTCGAGGATGGTTGGTGGTATGGGATCAACAGGACTGTTAGTCGGGGATAATTAATAAACCCTAAACCACTACATTTAATTCCATTGTCTCATTTAGACCTGAGGGGTGCACTGAATTAAACTGCAGCATCCAGTAGATTTCTCTCTTACATAATAATGAAAATCTATCACCCCCTCTCCCCGTAGGTGCTATATATTCCAATCCTACGATCGAGAGACAACTGGGATCTTTCTGATGTGTGGAATGAAAATGTCGGGACACACTGTGTTTGAAAAAACCTTTTGCTATATTTCTTTTGTGTTCCATGAACCTGGTGCGCAATTTCCTGGTGGTGCGGCCCACATAGTATAAGTTGCAACTGCACCAAAGAAGGTATACAACATATGAAGAATCACAGTTTATAAATGATTTAATAAAGTGGGTGTCTATTTTATTTGGTAATTCAATTGACACCGTTTTCCTTAATGTATGGAGACAGACCTGGCATTTATTTTTGCCACAGTGAAAGAAACCCGAGGGTTTTTTTGTCAACCATTCAGAGCCTGATTCTTGTTTTCTAGTACAGTCTTTGATTTCTACTTTTTTCAAATAACTTGGAGCTAAAAGGGTTTTCAAAGACCTATTTTTCCGATAAATGATAAGTGGAGCTTGAGGCAGTGTCTCCACCAAAACACGATCCTGTTTCAAAATTTTATAGTTTCTCTGTATTATACTACGTATCTGACCTGCACAACTATTAAATTTACATATAAATGCAGAACTCCTATCTTTTTTGGTGGGATCTTCTTCTCTTTTAGGATGATGTTGCAGGAGGCTGTTCCTATCTAAATCAGAAACCTCCATGAGGGCTTTTTGTAAAATGTTATCTGGATACCCACACTCTCTAAAAGAAGAGAGTAGAGTGTCCGCTTGTTCAGTAAAAGTGGTAAAATTGGAACAGTTTCTCCTAAGGCGAATAAGTTGTCCCTTAGGAATATTTTGCTTCCAGGGTTTGTGATGTGCACTACTAAAGTGCAAAAAGGAGTTAGTATTAGTCTTTTTATTAAATGTGGACGTAACTATTTTATTATTAATGATCTCTAAATCAATATCTAGAAAATTAATTTTAGTAGTGTGAAACATAGAAGTGAAAGTGAGATTATACTTATTGCAAGATAATGACTGAATAAACTGTGAAGCAGATTGTGAATCCCCATCCCAAATAATAAAAAGATCATCTATATAGCGGCCATAGAGGACCAGGTTCGCCTCCCAGCCGCCCCCCCACACATGGGTTTGTTCGAACTCCCCCATGTAGAGGTTGGCATAGCTGGGCGCGAACCTGGTCCCCATGGCCGTGCCCATTACCTGAAGATAAAAATCACCAAGAAATAAAAAATAATTATGTGATAAAATAAAAGATATGGAAGAAATGAGAAAAGATTTCTGTTCCTCACTGAGGTCATCATCCATATCCAGTCTTCTTTTTATTACTTCACATCCCAATTGATGAGGGATATTTGTGTAAAGTGCAGATACATCCAAAGTGAGAAAGGAGTAAGATTTTTTCCACGTGATGGTGTTTAATAAATTTAAGAAATGTGTAGTATCTTTAATATGAGACCTCAGTGAGGACACTCTAGGTTGAAGGAAAGAATCGACATAAAAAGAAAGATTTGAGGTTAAAGAATCAATACCTGAAATGATAGGTCTCCCGGGAGGTGCAGTGAGGGATTTGTGAATTTTGGGTAAATAATAAAAAACTGGAATAAGGGGGTGAGTAGAAAAGAGAAAATGATAAATATCTCTAGTGATAATACCTAAGTCTAGGGCTCCTTCTAATAAAGTTTTGAGGTCTGACTGAAATTTTAATGTGGGGTCTCCCTTTAGAATATGATAGTGTTCTAAATTGTTCAGTTGTCTAAGTGATTCCGCTATATAGTCGACACGGTTCAAAATTACTAGACCCCCCCCCTTATCCGCCTCTTTTATTATAATTGTTGAATCATCCACCAATGATTTAAGAGCTTCCTTTTCTTTCTTACTTAAATTGGATGATTGTTTTCTGTCATAATACCTTTGACACATGTCCTTGAAATCATCCAAGGTAATGCGGTAAAAGGTTTCAATGGAGCTACTTTTTGCACTGATTGGGAAGAACTCTGATCTCTTTTTAAATCTATTTGTATTTTTAATATCATAGATTTTAATTTCAGTATTAGGGGAATCTTCTAAATCTACATTACCCTCCTGCCACAGGCTCTCCAAGATGTTTAATGAAAAAGTATCTGTGCTATCCAATATTATAGGGATGGAAGTGTCCTGTAAAGTTTTTAATCGTTTGTTCGCAAAATAACGTTTACGACAAAGTGTGCGGACAAATTTGTTCAGGTCAACATATAAATCAAACAGATTAGGACCGCTTGTGGGGGCAAACTTTAGTCCCTTCCCAAGCAGTGTTAGTTCTGATTGGGTGAGTTTCTTTGAAGATAAATTAATTACTTTCTTTGAGTTCCTCTCTAGATCTAGTGTATGGACTTGTTTATTCTTAAGTTGATGTTTATGTCTCAAACGTCCTCCTCTCGTGCCTCTGCACTTAGAAACTATAAAATTTTGAAACAGGATCGTGTTTTGGTGGAGACACTGCCTCAAGCTCCACTTATCATTTATCGGAAAAATAGGTCTTTGAAAACCCTTTTAGCTCCAAGTTATTTGAAAAAAGTAGAAATCAAAGACTGTACTAGAAAACAAGAATCAGGCTCTGAATGGTTGACAAAAAAACCCTCGGGTTTCTTTCACTGTGGCAAAAATAAATGCCAGGTCTGTCTCCATACATTAAGGAAAACGGTGTCAATTGAATTACCAAATAAAATAGACACCCACTTTATTAAATCATTTATAAACTGTGATTCTTCATATGTTGTATACCTTCTTTGGTGCAGTTGCAACTTATACTATGTGGGCCGCACCACCAGGAAATTGCGCACCAGGTTCATGGAACACAAAAGAAATATAGCAAAAGGTTTTTTCAAACACAGTGTGTCCCGACATTTTCATTCCACACATCAGAAAGATCCCAGTTGTCTCTCGATCGTAGGATTGGAATATATAGCACCTACGGGGAGAGGGGGTGATAGATTTTCATTATTATGTAAGAGAGAAATCTACTGGATGCTGCAGTTTAATTCAGTGCACCCCTCAGGTCTAAATGAGACAATGGAATTAAATGTAGTGGTTTAGGGTTTATTAATTATCCCCGACTAACAGTCCTGTTGATCCCATACCACCAACCATCCTCGAGACCATAAGGTACAGGTGGCAAACCTGTGTCACCTGTGTGTGGTCTGTATAGCCTTGGAGATTCCCACGCAACCCTGGACGGGACAGTGTTTCTACCTGTCAGCACGTTCAGGATTAGCGGTCATTCGGAAAAATTTCTGAGTGTTTAGGTACTTCTGTCAACCGGAGTCACTCCACGGCTATACGGCCACCCTATGTTATCGACAGGGTTGGGGTGACTTGGGCTCAACATGCCTTAATATTTTCAGCATCAAATGTACTCATGAGTGTCTCTCAGATTCAATATGAATCATGTTTCTTCATTTTATTATATATAATCAGCTAGATATCTATGAACGGGACAAGCCCACTTATAACCATAATGAATGTCATTATTATATTGACCACAATCAGGTCTTTTTTCTTGCAGTATTTTTGAGGGTTAAAATAAATATATATACAAAAAATAAGCAATAAAAAATAATAAAAATAAAAAATAAAAAACATATATTTGTATCTATATAAAAAACACAAAAAATAGACAATAAAAAGTAATATAATAGTATCCAAGTGTTTCTCATTTTAAGGGTCATGAGTGATATAATATCTGTTATTGTCTATCACGTAATATCTGGTGTGTAAATTGAAATTCCAACATATGATTATACTTGGCAATATGTGCTGTATAATAGTATGCTGCTGACGTTTTCGGTAATCAAAAAAGAGTTACCAGCTAATGTAGACATAATGACCTTACTGTATTAATGTACACATTTATCCTTAACGTGTTTTGATTAGCCCATGAGTGGGAACATACTGTTTATAGCTTTATAACTATAAGTCTTTTGTGGAATGACAGCGGCATGATCACTATGCGGGTGTACGTTCAGGTCACCTAGCAACCATCTACACAAATCGGTCTTCTCCAGAATCCCGATCACGTGACGGCGGCGTCACGTCATACGTACATCACGTAGATACGCGCTCTGCTGCTAAGCAACCAGAGCTCTCTAGTAAATCCTCTCACACGTGATGCCGCCGATCACGTGACCCGGAAGGAATACACACCGTTATACGGAGCCCAGGAGATAAATCTCCTCATCTACCTATATCTTCTTGGGGATATTTATGTAAGTCATATTTTATTATGGGGACATTATCATCCCAGTGACTGGGGGAGTGAAGTATATGTAATTAATGCATATGATTACAAACGGTTGTTCATAATAAACAGGGGGTGAGTCATGTGACTACACTGACCCTTGACCCTCCTGATCATAGAGGTATATTTTATTGATTTGTGTCTTCTGAAATGTCTTTTTCATGTGGGTTTGCCTCCCATCCTTTCGCATGTGTATAATGAGTATATTCTATATAGAATTTCTGTATTTTTACCGAGACTGTGGATTATTGATAAATTACATCACACCTGTGGGGCATCAGGTCATTAAATGGGGTATAAATAGATCCCAAAATCAGATGGAGCCATACTTCTGATGAAGCTAGGTGACTTTACCTAGGGAAACGCGTTAAGTGTTGAAGCTGCCACAACCACCACAAGTGTTCCACCTGCAAGTCGGATCCAGATATGGACTTTTAAATCTGCCATTTGGAACTCTGAGGAATTGCACATGTACAGCATCGATGGGAGAGACCCAGGTTGTTTCATTGCCACAGCTTGCTTGCTGAAATAATCTCCATAAAATCTTTGGAAGTCTCCATCAACAAGGGTAATACCAGCTGTACTTATTTCCTCTTACCAGAGAACTTTGCACAAGGCACTTAGTCCGGGATCCATTTGTGGACACTGCAAGCAGCCACCTATAAATATATCATAGCTCCATATATGCCTCAATTTTATATTTGCTATATATGTTCAGGATGTTTTCTAGTTTTTATTTGTGATGTATAGGGAATAAATTATATGTTATTTTTATTCAAATTGATCCACAGTCGTTTATTATTATTGGAGAAACACAGTAGCGCCAGTTCTTATTTCCTCAAGACATCATTTTTGCCTTACGTTCCTTCACAACAAAAGAAAACACCACTATCAGATGCAGTCCTTTCGGCCCAATAAATACAGGAAGGGCCGAGGTTCCTCCTTCCTTGCTACTAGAGGAAGAGGTAAAAGATCACCGGCCTCGGTAGGTTCCCAGGAGCAGAAGTCCTCACCAGCTTCTGCCAAATCCACCGCATGACGCTGGGGCTCCTCTGCGGGAGTCCGCACCGGTGGGGGCACGTCTCAAACTCTTCAGTCAGTTCTGAGTTTGTTCGGACCTGGACCAATGGGTTTTAGAAATAGGTTCCATGGGGTACAAACTAGAGTTTCAGGACGTTCCTCCTCGCCGATTTTTCAAATCGGGCTTACCAGCTTCTCTTCCGGACAGGGTGGTAGTATGCGACGCAATACAAAAGTTGTGTCAAAATCAGGCCATTATCAAGGTTCCCCCGTCACAACAGGGATAAGGCTTTTATTCGAGCCTGTTCGTGGTCCTTAAGCCGGACGGCTCGGTCAGACCGATCCTGAACCTAAAATCCCTCAATTTCTACCTAGGAAAATTCAAATTCAAGATGGAGTCTCTCCGAGCAGTGATCTCCAGCCTGGAGGAAGGGGATTTTATGGTGTCTGTAGACATAAAGGATGCCTACTTACATGTTCCCATTTATCCTCCGCATCAGGCTTACCTGAGGTTTGCAATTCAGGATTGTCATTACCAATTTCAGACGTTGCCGTTTGGTCTGTCCACGGCTCCGCGGATTTTCTCCAAAGTGATGGCGGAGATGATGGTTCTCCTTCGCAAACAAGGAGTCACGATTATCCCGTACTTGGACGATCTCCTGATAAAGGTGAGATCCAGGGACCAACTGGTGCAGAACGTTACACTCGCCCTGGCAGTTCTGCAACAACACTGTTGGCTCCTAAATTTGCCAAAATCACAGTTGATTCCGACAACGCAGCTGTCGTTTTTGGGAATGATTCTGGACACAGAATTACAGAGCGTTTTTCTTCCAGTGGAAAAGGCTCTGGAAATTCAGAACCTGGTCAGACAAATTAAACCAGCAAGAGTTGTCAGTACATCAATGCACTCGTTTACTGGGGAAGATGGTGGCAGCCTACGAAGCCATTCAGTTTGGCAGGTTCCATGCCAGGGTGTTTCAGTGGGACCTGTTGGACAAGTGGTCCGGATCCCACCTGCACATGAACCGGAAAATAATTTTGTCTTCCAAAACCAGAATCTCACTCCTGTGGTGGCTGCACAGCTCTCACCTCCTAGAGGGCCGCAGGTTCGGGATCCAGGACTGGATCCTAGTAACCACGGATGCAAGTCTCCGAGGCTGGGGGGCAGTCACACAGGGGGAAAACTTCCAAGGAAGATGGTCAAGCCTGGAAACTTGTCTACACATAAACGTTCTGGAGTTAAGGGCCATTTACAATGGCCTTATTCAAGCGTAACATCTGTTTCGCAATCTGCCCGTACTGATCCAGTCGGACAATATAACAGCAGTAGCGCACATAAACCGCCAAGGCGGAACAAAAAGCAGAGCGGCAATGGCTGAGGCCATGAGGGTTCTCCGCTGGGCGGAAAGACATACAAGTGCTCTGTCAGCGGTCTTCATTCCGGGAGTGGACAACTGGGAGGCAGACTTCCTCAGCAGACACGATCTCCATCCAGGAGAGTGGGGTCTTCATCAAGACGTTTTCACAGAAGTGACAGGTCTTTGGGGAATTCCTCAAGTAGACATGATGGCGTCTCGTCTCAACAAGAAACTTCAGAGATATTGTTCCAGATCGAGGGATCCTCAAGCAATAGCAGTGGATGAAACACCATGAGTGTATTCCCTCCGCTTCCGCTCATTCCAAAAGTGCTAAAGATCCTAAGAAGAACAAAGGTTCGGGCGATCCTCATTGTTCCAGACTGGCCAAGGAGGGCTTGGTATCCGGATCTTCAGGAATTACTCATAGAAGATCCCTGGCGTCTTCCTCCTATGAGAGGATCTGTTACAACAGGGGCCGTGCGTGTATGAAGACTTACCGCGGCTGCGTTTGACGGCCTGGCAGATCCTAACCTGAAAGGGTATTCCCAGTGAAGTCATTCCCACACTACTTCAGGCTAGAAAGGGAGTAACGTCCAAACATTACCACCGTATTTGGAGAAAATATGTGTCTTCGTGTGAATCCAAGAGGGCTCCTACGGAAGAATTTCAGTTAGGTTGTTTTCTCCATTTTCTACAGGCAGGTGTGGATGCGGGCTTGAAGTTCGGCTCAGTTAAAGTACAAATTTCAGCCTTTATCGGTTTTCTTTCAAAAACAATTGGCCTCCCTTCCAGAGGTTCAGACTTTCGTGAAAGGCGTGTTACACATCCAACCTCCATTTGTGCCCCCAGTGGCACCATGGGATCTTCATGTGGTGTTACAGTTCCTTCAATCACATTGGTTTGAACCTTTACAAAAGGTGGAATCGAAATTCGTCACATGGAAAGTGGTCATGCTGTTGGCCTTGCCATCCGCAAGGCGGGTATCTGAGTTAGCGGCTTTGTCTCACAAGAGTCCTTATTTGATCTTCCATGAAGATAGAGCAGAGTTGAGGACTCGTCAGCAATTTCTGTCGATGGTGGTTTCGTCGTTCCACATGAACCAACCTATTGTGGTGCCAGTGGCTACTGACGCCTTAGTGGAGTCGAAGTCTCTCGATGTGGTTAGAGCTTTGAAAATGTATGTCGCCAGGACAGCACGGATTAGGAAAATGGAGGCTTTGTTTGTCCTGTATGATCCCAACAAGATTGGGGCTCCTGCTTCCAAGCAGACTATTGCATGCTGGATCTGTTCTACGATTCAGCAGGCTCATTCTACGGCTGGATTGCCGTTACCGAAATCGGTGAAGGCCCATTCTACCGGGAAGGTGGGTGCATCCTGGGCGGCTGCCCGGGGGTCTCGGCGTTACAGCTATGCCGAGCAGCTACTTGGTCGGATTCAAACACTTTTGCAAAGTTTTAAAAGTTTGATACCCTGGCCGAGGAGGACCTCATGTTTGGTCAGTCGGTGCTGCAGAGTCATCCGCACTCTCCCGCCCTTTCTAGAGCTTTGGTATAAACCCCATGGTTCTTATGGTTACCCCAGCATCCTCTATGACGTATGAGAAAATAGGATTTTAATACCTACCGGTAAATCCTTTTCTCTTAGTCCGTAGAGGATGCTGGGCGCCCGTCCCAGTGCGTACTGTATCTGCAGTTATTAGTTCTGGTTATACACAGGTTGTGTTACGTTATAGTCAGCCTGTTGCTGACCCTGTTCATGCCGTTGGCTGGAGTTCTGTTGAATACCAGGTTGTGCAGCGTGGTTGAGGTGTGAGCTGGTATGTATCTCACCTTTAGTTAAACAATAATTCCTTTCCTCGAAATGTCAGTCTCCTTGGGCACAGTTCCTATAACTGGAGTCTGGAGGAGGGGCATAGAGGGAGGAGCCAGTTCACACCCATTCAAAGTCTTAAAGTGCCCATGTCTCCTGCAGATCCCGTCTATACCCCATGGTTCTTATGGTTACCCCAGCATCCTCCGGACTAAGAGAAAAGGATTTACCGGTAGGTATTAAAATCCTATTTTTCGGTATGCAGTCTGCCGTTCTGAGAGGTTGTTTGTTCAGCATGGGGTCCCCCAGTTTAAAGCGCGGCTGAAGGCAAGCGCGGCATACGGGACCCTCGGGTGGGACCCGCTAGAGCACCTGGTGTAAACTGGCTCAAGATGGCTTAGACTAGCACTTATGTGATGTTTTTAAGCATGATAGGACATTGCCAGTATAAAAATCACTGTAGCTCCGGCGCCATTGGGGGTGGGGGGGGCGGAGATACCTCAGAGCGGGACCAGAGTCATTTTGGCGCCTTCCTCTGCTTAATGCAGCAGCAACAAGCGCACACAGCTCCTCCTGACTCCCAAGACACGCTGGAAAACTGGTGCAGGGTGTAGCAAAGGGGGAGAGCCGCTATTGTACACAATCTGTGTCCTCTACAGGACAGAAATTACCAGTGTTTCACTGTGATATAGTTGTACAGCTAGGGGTGTGCTGGTGTCTTTCTCCTCTCACATACTGTAAGGGCAAGCTTGATAAGTATTACTGTCTGTGTGTATGTGTATGTCATTGTGATTACTGTTAACACGGGTAAACACAAACTCTGCAGTATATGCCACACCAGATTCTCTCCCTTATCTACTGATTCTGTTTCATGTGAACAATGCAGCCAATCTTCACAAATCAGTGAAGGGGCTGGGGGAGAGGGTCCAGAGCCCTCCTGGTTAGGGGCTCTTAAAACTATGATGTCTGATATGTCATCCCAGCTCACTGCTAATGTTCAGAAAACTCAGCTACTACAACAGGCAGTTGCAGACTTAGCTGCTAGGGAAGATGTTACACAGCCCCCCCCCCCCCCCCCCCCATCTCTCATGCAGGTCCACAGAAGCGTGGTTTACCTGCCCTACTGTAGCGGATCTTGCCACGGGCAAGCAGTACTTTTGCCCGGGGCGCCGCCTTCCGGAGGGCGCCGCACCAGGGCAAGATCCGCTACTGGTGTGTGCCCCCTGCTGCCCCCGGCCGCTACTGCTGGGAAGGGAAACTAGACGCGTACGCGTCTAGTGTACCTTCCTGGAGAGGTCCTTTACTGTGCGGTGCGCGATGACGTCATCGCACAGCAAAGGTCCTCTCCACGAAGGGAACTAGACGCTACGCGTCTAGTTTCCCTTCGTGCAGAGGACCTTTGCTGTGCGGTGCGCGATGACGTCATCGCGCACCGCACAGCAATTCAGCTGTACAGGGGGCGTAAATGACCACGCCCCCTGTACAAAGCCACGCCCCCTAAAGCCGCCCGGGGGCGCCACAAGCCCCGGAGCCGGCCCTGCTGCCCTACTCTCTGATTCAGATGAGGATATACAGGAGGATGGGGAGGACTTGGATCCCCTCATTCTGGCTATACGGGACATTTTAAAGCCCTCTACAGGACGCGTCACAGCAGTCGTTTTTCTTTAAACAAAACAAGCCTAATGTCACTTTCCCTGATTCTGCAGAGTTAGATGACCTATTCAAGTTGGCCTGGAAAAATCCAGACAAAAAAATTCCAAGTGTCAAAAGCGTTTTTGCACACTTTCCCATTTTCTCCTGAAGGTAGGAATTTCTGGAAAACCCCCCCGGGGGTTGACGTATCAGTCTCTTGACTGTCAAAAATGGTGGTGCTGCCTGCCCCGGACTCCTTTACCATAAAGGACCCTGAGGACAGAAAAATAGACTACACTAAAGTCTATCTACTCAGCAGCAGGTGTATCGCAAAGTCCGGTCGTAGCGGGTTGCTGGATGACCCATGCCATTCACATGTGGGCTACTCAAATTCAGGAGGGCCTCTCCGGGGATATGCCTCTGGTCACTACGGTGACTCTCCTGAAGCACATTCTGGACACTGCACGCGTCCTGTGTGACTCGCTGAAAGAGATGGACAATATTAATACTAGGACTTCTGCTATGGCAGTGTCGGCGCGCAGGGCCTTGTGGTTGCGTCAGTGGATAGCGGACGCAGAATCCAAGAGCAGTGTGCAGTCCTTCCCCTTTTCTGGGGAATAGCTCTTTGGGGTTGAATTGGATACGTGGATTTCCAAAGTCACTGCAGGGAAATCCATGTTTTTCCCCTCTGGAGCCCTGCCGGCTAGGCATTCCTACCCGGGGCTGTCTGTTCAGTCTTTTCGGTCTAACAGATTTCGTTCTAGGGCCAGAGGTACCGAGCCGCCGCAGGTTCTCAGGAGAACACCAGCTCTGCTTCCACTGAGGCCTCGGCATGACTGTGCCCACCAACCCTGAGGTGATCTCGAAGTGGGAGCTCGACTGCGTCACTTCAGCCGCGTCTGGGAGACCTACTGCCAGGATACTTGGGTAAAGGACCTCATCTCTCAGGGCTACAAGCTGGAGTTCGACGGCACACCTCCCCAACGATTTTTCAAATCAAGCTTACCAGCTTTGGAGGATATGCGTGTTCCGCGGCATCAGGCTGTCCAGAAATTGGTCCATTCTCAAGTCATTGTTCCAGTGCCACTGCAACAACAGAAAAGGTTTACTACTCCAACCTGTTCGTGGTACCAACACAGGACGGTTCGGTAAGGCCCATTTTGGATCTAAAATCCTTGAACCCTTGCCTAAGGGTTTCAAGTTCCAGGTGGAATACTTGCAAGGAGTGCTTGCAGGCATGGAAAACCGGGAGCTTTTATTGCTCAATTTAGATCGCACTATCCAACTTCTTTCACACCATGGTTGGATCCTCAATTGACAGAAGTCCCACTTGGAGCCAACTCAGCGGTTCCTTTTCCTGGGGATGCTACTGAATACTGTGGCCCAGAAGGTGTTCCTCCCGGAGGACAAAGCGAGAACACGTCAGGAAATGGTCATCATGGTGCTCCGACCTGCTCGAGTATCCATCCATCTTTACATAAGATTGTTGGTGAAGATGGTCGCCTCATACGAGGCGATCCAATATGGGCGGTTCCATGCCAGAACATTTCTCCTGAACAAGTGGTCTGGATCACATCTACAGATGCATCGGATGATTTGGCTGTCACCTCAGGCCAGGATTTCCCTACTGTGGTGGCTGCAGTCCTCCAACCTCCTGGAAGGCCGGAGTTTTGGGATTCAGGATTGGACCTTCCTCCTTCAGATCAACATTCTGGAACTTCGGGCGACCTACATTGCTCTGCTTCAGGCCTCTCCTCTGCTCGGGGATCATGCAATCCAAGTACAGTCGGACAACGCCACAGCAGTGGCATACATCAGTCGGCAAGGAGGGACAAAAAGCAGAGCCTGCATGCGAGAGGTGTCAAAGATACTCCTCTGGGCGGAAAGAAATGCAAGAGCAATGTCGGCAATCTTCATTCCTGGAGTGGACAACTGGGAAGCGTACTTCCTGATTCGTCACGATCTCCACCCGGTGGAGTGGGGCCTCCAACATCAGGTGTTCCAGCAGTTTGTCCACCGGTGGGGCTGCCCACAAATAGACATGATGGCTTCTCAACTCAACAAGAAGCTTCACTGGTATTGCTCATGAACCAGGGACCCTCAGGCGAGGGCAGTGGATGCACTGATGTCGCCTTTGGCCTTACCGGCTAGTCTACCTGTTTCCTCCGATTCAGTTGCTCCCACGGGTGCTCAAGTGAATCGGACATCAAGGAGTCCAGGCAATTCTGATTGTCTCAGATTGGCCTCGGAGGGTGTGGTACGCGGATCTTCTGAACATGTCCGTCGAAGACCCTTGACCTATACCACTAAGAGGAGATCTTCTTCAAGAAGGACCATTCGTCTACCCGGACTTATGGCGACTTCGTTTGATGGCATGAAGGTTGAGCGGAACATCCTAGCTTACAAGGGCCTTTCCAAAAGATTATTGCTACCATGGTTCAGGCCAGGAAACCTGTGACATCAAAACACTATTATCATATCTGGGGAAGATATTTCTCTTGGTGCAAGGAACGCACGTATCCACCTGCAGAGTTCCATTTGGGATGTTTCTTAAGTTTCCTGCAGGCTGGTGTGGATAATGGCTTACGTCTGGGTTCCATTAAGGTCCAGATTTCAGCTCTCTCCATTTTCTTCCAGAAGAAATTGGCACTTTTACCAGAAGTTCAGACCTTCTTGCAAGGGGTACTCCACATACAATCTCCTTTTGTGCCGCCTATGGCACCCTGGGATTTGAATGTGGTGTTGGAATTTCTACAGTCCTCCTGGTTTGAATTTCTGATGACGGTAGACGACAAGTACCTGACGTGGAGACGGTGATGTTACTGGCCCTGGCTTCTGCTAGACATGTCTCAGAATTGGTGGCCTTATTGTGTAAAAGTCCATACTTTGTCTTCTATGAGGACAGAGCGGAGCTCAGGACTAGGCAGCAGTACCTGCCGAAGGTTGGCTTTGTTTCACCTGAATCAACCTATTGTGGTTCTGATACTTCTGCTCCTCCGGAGGCATTGGATGCTGTGCGAGCCTTGACAATCTACAGTACGTCAAGCGGATGGCTCGGATCAGGAAGACTGATTCCTTGTTCGTGCTCTATGATGCACAGAAAAAGGGTTGTCCTACTTTGAAGCAGTCCATTGCTCGTTGGCTTAGGCTTACTATCCAACAGGCCTATATGTCGACAGCCTTACCTGTTCCTAAGTCTCTGACGGCCCACTCTACAAGATCAGTGGGCTCTTCCTGGGCGGCTGCCCGTGGAGTCTCGGTCTTGCAACTATACCGAGCTGCTACTTGGTCGGGGAAGAACACTTTTGTTAAGTTCTACAAGTTTGATACCCTGGCCAAAGAGGAAAACCAGTTTGGGCAGGTGGTGCTGCAGAAGTCTCTGCACATTTCCGCCCGTTCTGGAAGCTTTGGGACGTCCCCATCATACGAAGTCTCCCCAATATCCCTTATGGATGTTTGAGAAAAAAAGGATTTTAATTACCTACCAGTAAATCCTTTTCTTGTAGTCCATAAGGGATATTGGGCACCCGCCTCAGTGTATTGACTTTTCTGCAGGCTGTTTTATGTGGTTACCTGATCAGTTGTTGCCAGCCGTTGCTGGTGGTGGTGGTGGTTGTTGTTGTTGTTTGTTAGTGGTGTGCTGGTATATAAATCTCACCACTCATTGTTATTATGTTCCTTCTCACATATATGACCTTTCTCCTTCGGGCACTGTTTTACCTATAACTGCCTGTTGGGAGGGGGCATAGAAGGGAGGAGCCAGCACACCCTGTGAAGAAATTTTAAAGTGCACCGGCTCCTTTGGATCCAGTCTATACTGCATCGTACTACGTCTCCCCAATATCCCTTATGGACTATGAGAAAAGGATTTACCGGTAGGTAATTTAAAATCCTATTTTTAAGTGTACAGACTACAAAGGGTAAATTTAATAAAGGTTGATTTCCATCCATTTTTATTGATTTCTAACTGAAGCTTGATCTAAATTTATACATAATACATGGAATTCCGGTGTTCAAGTAAACACTGGAAAACATAACATAATCCAGGGCCACAATAAGCATGAGGTACATGAAATCTACTACAACAGGTATACGACACCTTGTAATACAGGGATACAGAAAATAGATCTGAACCCAGGGTGTAGAACTGGATTACATGAGATAAAAAGTTGAAAGATATTAAAAAGGGGGCGTTCCGGAGTATAGTATTTCCTCATACCAGGTAGCGAGTTGAACTGCGGTACGAAGACTGTCCTTGACCTGTGGGTAAAGGATATGGATATAGGGGAGCCAAAATGAGAAAAACTATTTGGCTCCTTTGTCTTTATCAAAGGACAGTTCCAACCAGTCCATTTAAAATAAACATGACATTCTAGGATAAAAAAGGACTAATGTATCCATAGATACCCATTGAGCCAAGATGGGGGTTTTCGCAGCAGCTGCGATATTTGCCAGAGAGATTAGATGAACTATATATTAGCATGATATCCCAAATAACCCACTCAGGAGTTAGTTCAAACACAATTCCTAAAGTTGTGGATACATATGTGTGAACTAGGGACCTAATTCAGACTGAAAACGCAGCAGTGGCAGCGTTCGCAGTCTGATGCCCTGTGTAGTGTGTGCATGCGCAGAAGCCACACTGCACGTGCAATCACAGTGAGCTGTGACTGCATCTCACCTGTGCGATAGTCACTGCCTGTTTGACAGGCAGAGGCGCAAGGGGCTTTGCGGGGGTGGCGCGGTCTGGACAACGCAGGCGTGTCAGGACCGTTTGCGGGGCAGGCCGCAGCTACTTCATGACGTCGCACGCAGCTGCTGCGACCCTAAACACGGTGGGTAGCTAGGCTGCTTAGGCAGAGGGCTACTCAGCAGATGCAAAAGAATCACCGCTGTTCGATGCTTTAGCATGTCTGCGGGGGGGGAGCTGGATTCGGAATGCGGGGCGGACGTGCCCTGTGCTAGTGGTCCCCCCGCATGTCAAAGAAAATGATCGTAGATGTGCGGTTTTTGGCACATCTATGATCAGGTCGCGAAGGAGGCCCTAATTCCCAGAACTTCCGCACCTCCACATAGGACAACATACAATGCATCAGGTCCGCTTCGGGTTGTGAGCATTTAAAACTGAGTCTATAGAGATTCCACTGAGGAATCTCAATTTAGGAGATGGTTTGTAACGCAATTTAAAAAAAATATTTCTGACATCCTAGTGGATGCTGGGAACTCCGTAAGGACCATGGGGAATAGACGGGCTCCGCAGGAGACTGGGCACTCTAAAGAAAAGATTAGGTACCATCTGGTGTGCACTGGCTCCTCCCTCTATGCCCCTCCAGACCTCAGTTAGAATCTGTGCCCGGCCAGAGCTGGGTGCTCCTAGTGGGTTCTCCTGAGCTTACTAGTAAAGAAAGTATTTATTAGGTTTTTTATTTTCAGTGAGCTTCTGCTGGCAACACTCACTGCTACGTGGGACTAAGGGGAGAGAAGCAAACCTACCTGCTTGCAGCTAGCTTGTGCTTCTTCGGCTACTGGACACCATTAGCTCCAGAGGGTTCGAACACAGGCACCTGTCCTCGATCGTCCGTTCCCGGAGCCGCACCGCCGTCCCCCTCGCAGAGCCAGAAGAACAGAAGCTGGAAGACGACGAAATCGGCGGCAGAAGACTCCTGTCTTCATTTAAGGTAGCGCACAGCACCGCAGCTGTGCGCCATTGCTCCCAGCACACTTACACACTCCGGTCACTGTAGGGTGCAGGGCGCTGGGGGGGGGGGGGGGGGGCGCGGGGGGGGGGCGCCCTGGGCAGCAATTGAAGTACCTTTGGCAATAAAAATACATATATACAGTCTGGCACTGTATATATGTAAAAAACCCCGCCATTTTTTTACACAAAGCGGGACAGAGGCCCGCCACTGAGGGGGCGGGGCCTTCTTCCTCAGCACACCAGCGCCATTTTCTCTTCACAGCTCCGCTGGAAGCAGCTCCCCAGGCTCTCCCCTGCAGTATCCAGGTACAAGAAGGGTAAAAAAGAGAGGGGGGGCACATAAATTTAGGCGCAAATAAAACATATAAGGCAGCTATTGGGTAATCACTTATTATAAGTGAAAATCCCTGTGTTATATAGCGCTGTGGTGTGTGCTGGCATACTCTCTCTCTGTCTCCCCAAAGGACTTTGTGGGGTCCTGTCCTCAGTCTGAGCATTCCCTGTGTGTGTGTGTGCGGTGTGTCGGTACGGCTTTGTCGACATGTTTGATGAGGAGGGTTACGTGGAGGCGGAGCAAGGGCAGATAAGTGTGGTGTCGCCCCCGTCGGGGCCGACACCTGATTGGATGGATATGTGGAAGGTCTTAAACGACAATGTAAGCTCCTTACATAAAAGGTTTGATGATGCTGCAGCCTTGGGACAGCCGGGGTCTCAGCCCGCGCCTGCCCAGGCGACTCAGAAACCGTCAGGGGCTCATAAACGCCCTCTATCTCAGATGGTTGACACAGATGTCGACACGGAGTCCGACTCCAGTGTCGACGATGATGAGGCACATTTACAGTCTAAAATGACCAAGGCCATCCGATACATGATTATTGCAATGAAAGATGTATTACACATTTCTGAGATTAACCCTGTTAATACCAAGAGGGTTTATATGTTTGGGGAGAAAAAGCAGCCAGTGACTTTTCCCCCATCTGATGAATTATGTGAAGAAGCGTGGAGTTCCCCTGATAAGAAACTAGTGATTTCTAAGAGGTTACTGATGGCGTACCCTTTCCCGCCAACGGACAGGTTACGTTGGGAAACATCCCCTAGGGTGGACAAGGCGCTGACACGCTTATCTAAAAAGGTGGCCCTGCCGTCTCAGGATACGGCCACCCTAAAGGAGCCTGCGGATAGAAAGCAGGAAGCTATCCTGAAGTCAGTCTATACACACTCTGGTACTCTACTGAAACCTGCTATTGCTTCAGCCTGGATGTGTAGTGCTGTAGCAGCATGGACAGATACTCTGTCAGACGACATAGATTCCCTCGACAGGGATACTGTTTTGCTAACCCTGGGCCATATAAAAGACGTTGTCTTATATATGCGGGATGCTCAGAGGGACATTTGCCTGCTGGGCTCTAGAATTAATGCTATGTACATTTCTGCCAGGAGGGTCTTATGGACTCGGCAATGGACAGGAGATGCTGATTCTAAAAAACACATGGAGGTTTTGCCTTTATAAGGGTGAGGAATTGTTTGGGGACGGTCTATCGGACCTCGTGTCCACAGCGACAGCTGGAAAGTCGACTTTCTTGCCTCAGGTTTCCTCACAGCCTAAGAAAGCACTGTATTATCAAATGCAGTCCTTTCGTTCTCAGAAAGGCAAGAGGGTCAGGGGCGCATCCTTTCTTGCCAGAGGCATGGGTAGAGGTAAGAAGCTGCATCATGCAACCAGTTCCCAGGAACAAAAGTCCTCCCCTGCTTCCACTAAGTCCACCGCATGATGTTGGGGCTCCACAGGCGGAGCCAGGTGCGGTGGGGGCGCGTCTCCGAAACTTCAGCAACCAGTGGGTTCGCTCACAGGTGGATCTCTGGGCTGTACAAATTGTATCTCGGGGATACAAGCTGGAATTCGAAGCGACTCCCCCCCGCCGTTACCTCAAATCAGCCTTGCCAGCTTCCCCCATGGAAAGGGAGGTAGTACTGGCGGCAATTCACAAGCTGTACCTCCAGCAAGTGATTATCAGGGTCCCCCTCCTTCAACAGGGAAGGGGTTACTATTCCACAATGTTTGTGGTACCGAAACCGGACGGTTCGGTGAGACCCATTCTGAATTTAAAATCCTTGAACACTTTTATATAAAGAAATTCAAGTTCAAAATGGAATCGCTCAGAGCGGTTATTGCAAGCCTGGAAGAGGGAGATTTTATGGTGTCGCTGGACATCAAGGATGCTTACTTGCATGTCCCCATTTACCCACTTCACCAGGAGTACCTCAGGTTTGTGGTACAGGACTGTCATTACCAGTTCCAGACGTTGCCGTTTGGCCTGTCCACGGCACCGAGGATATTTACCAAGGTAATGGCCGAAATGATGATACTCCTTCGGAGGAAGGGAGTTATAGTTATCCCGTACTTGGACGATCTCCTCATAAAGGCGAGGGCCAGAGAGCAGTTGTTGATCAGCGTAGCACTCTCTCAGGAAGTGTTGCAACAGCACGGCTGGATTGGAATGTTCCAAAGTCGCAGCTGATTCCTACGACGCGTCTGCTTTTCCTGGGCATGATTCTGGACACAGAACAGAAGAAGTTGTTTCTCCCGGTGGAGAAGGCCCAGGAATTAGCATCTCTGGTCAGGGACCTCCTGAAACCAAAACAGGTATCGGTGCATCACTGCACGCGAGTCCTGGGAAAGATGGTGGCTTCATACGAAGCCATTCCCTTCGGCAGGTTCCATGCAAGGATCTTTCAGTAGGATCTGTTGGACAAGTGGTCCGGATCGCTTTTCCAGATGCATCGGCTGATCACCCTGTCCCCAAGGGCCAGGGTGTCTCTTCTGTGGTGGCTGCAGAGTGCTCACCTTCTCGAGGGCCGCAGGTTCGGCATACAGGACTGGGTCCTGGTGACCACGGATGCAAGCCTCCGAGGATGGGGGGCAGTCACTCAGGGAAGAAACTTCCAAGGGCTGTGGTCAAGTCTGGAGACTTCTCTACACATAAATATATTGGAACTAAGGGCCATTTACAACGCCCTGAGTCAAGCAGAGCCCCTGCTTCGAAACCGGCCAGTGCTGATTCAGTCAGACAACATCACGGCGGTCGCCCATGTAAACCGCCAGGGCGGCACAAGAAGCAGGATGGCAATGGCGGAAGCCACAAAGATTCTTCGGTGGGCGGAGAATCACGTGCAAGCACTGTCAGCAGTGTTCATTCCGGGAGTGGACAACTGGGAAGCAGACTTCCTCAGCAGACACGACCTCCACCCGGGAGAGTGGGGACTTCATCAAGAAGTCTTCACACAGATTGCAAAGCGATGGGAACTGCCACAGGTGGACATGATGGCGTCCCGCCTCAACAAAAAGCTAAAAAGATATTGCGCCAGGTCATAGGACCCTCAGGCGATAGCTGTGGACGCCCTAGTGACACCGTGGGTGTACCAGTCGGTATATGTGTTTCCTCCTCTTCCTCTCATACCCAAGGTACTGAGAATAGTAAGAAAGAGAGGAATAAGAACAATACTCATTGTTCCGGATTGGCCAAGAAGGACTTGGTACCCGGAACTGCAAGAAATGCGCACAGAGGACCCATGGCCTCTGCCTCTCAGACAGGACCTGCTGCAACAAGGGCCCTGTCTGTTCCAAGACTTACCGCGGCTGCGTTTGACGACATGGCGGTTGAACGCCGGATCCTAGCGGAAAAAGGCATTCCGGATGACGTTATTCCTACGCTGTTAAAGGCTAGGAAGGACGTGACAGCAAAGCATTATCACCGTATATGGCGAAAATATGTTGCTTGGTGTGAGGCTAGGATGGCCCTTACAGAGGAATTCCAGCTGGGTCGATTCCTGCACTTCCTACAGTCAGGGGTGACTATGGGCCTAAAATTGGGGTCCATAAAGGTCCAGATTTCGGCCCTATCCATTTTCTTTCAAAAAGAACTGGCTTCACTGCCTGAGGTTCAGACCTTTGTTAAGGGAGTGCTGCATATTCAGCCCCCTTTTGTGCCACCAGTGGCACCCTGGGATCTTAACGTTGTGTTGGATTTCCTGAAATCCCACTGGTTTGAGCCACTTAAGACCGTGGAACTAAAGTATCTCACGTGGAAAGTGGTCATGCTGTTGGCCTTAGCATCGGCTAGGCGTGTGTCGGAATTGGCGGCTTTGTCATGTAAAAGCCCATATCTGATCTTCCATATGGACAGGGCAGAATTGAGGACTCGTCCCCAATTTCTCCCAAAGGTGGTATCGTTTCATTTGAACCAACCTATTGTGGTGCCTGCGGCTACTCGGGACTTGGAGGACTCCAAGTTGCTGGACGTAGTCAGGGCTTTGAAAATATGTTTCCAGAACGGCTGGAGTCAGGAAGACTGACTCACTGTTTATCCTGCATGCACCCAACAAGCTGGGTGCTCCTGCTTCAAAGCAAACTATTGCTCGCTGGATCTGTAGCACGATTCAGCTGGCTCATTCTGCGGCTGGATTGCCGCATCCAAAATCAGTAAAAGCCCATTCCACAAGGAAGGTGGGCTGCCCGAGGGGTCTCTGCTTTACAGCTTTGCCGAGCGGCTACTTGGTCGGGTTCAAACACCTTTGCAAAGTTCTACAAGTTTGATATCCTGGCTGAGGAGGACCTTGTGTTTGCTCATTCGGTGCTGCAGAGTCATCCGCACTCTCCCGCCCGTTTGGGAGCTTTGGTATAATCCCCATGGTCCTTACGGAGTTCCCAGCATCCACTAGGACGTCAGAGAAAATAAGAATTTACTCACCGGTAATTCTATTTCTCGTAGTCCGTAGTGGATGCTGGGCGCCCGTCCCAAGTGCGGACTTTCTGCAATACGTGTACATAGTTATTGCTTAAATAAGGGTTATTGTTATGAGCCATCCGTTGAGTGAGGCTCAGTTGTTGTTCATACTGTTAACTGGGTAAGGTTATCACAAGTTGTACGGTGTGGCTGGTATGAGTCTTACCCTGGATTCCAAAAATCCTTTCCTTGTAATGTCAGCTATTCTGGGCACAGTTTCCCTAACTGAGGTCTGGAGGAGGGGCATAGAGAGAGGAGCCAGTGCACACCAGATAGTACATAATCTTTTCTTTAGAGTGCCCAGTCTCCTGCGGAGCCCATCTATTCCCCATGGTCCTTACGGAGTTCCCAGCATCCACTACGGACTACGAGAAATAGAATTACCGGTGAGTAAATTCTTATTTTTCAAATGTTCGTAAATGTGTTTTAGCCCCAGAAACAGAACAATGATTTAGTTCAATTCACATCGATTCCTAATCAATAGAATTAGATGAAAATCAACCTTTATTAAATATACCTAAAATGCCTAATGCAGGACATACAGTGCATCCAGAAAGTATTCACAGCGCTTCACTTTTTCCATATTTTGTTATGTTACAGTCTTATTCCATAATGGAATACATTCATTTTTCCCCCTCAAAATTCTACACACAATACCCCATAATGACAATGTGAAACATTTGTTGTTGTTGTTTTTTAGATTTTTGCTAATTTATTAAAAATAAAAAACTAAGAAATCACATGTACACAAGTATTCACCTTTGCCATGAAGCTCAAAATTGAACTCAGGTGCTTCCTGTTTCCACTGATCATCCTTGAGATGTTCCTACAGTTTACCTGTGGTAAATTCAGTTGATTGGACATGATTTGGAAAGGCACACACCTGTCTATATAAGGTCCCACACTTGACAGTGCATGTCTGAGCATAAACCAAGCATGAAGTCAAAGGAATTGTCTGAAGACCTCCAAGACAGGATTTTCTCTAGGCACAAATCTGGGGAAGGGTACAGAAAAATATCTGCTGCTTTGAAGGACGCAATGAGCACAGTGGCCTCCATCATCCATAAATGGAAGAAGTTTGGAACCAGCAGGACTCTTCCTAGAGCTGGTCAGCCATCTAAACTGAGCGATAGGGGGAGAAGGGCCCTAGTCAGGGGTGTGACGATGGTCACGCTGTCAGAGCTACAGCATTCTTCTCTTGAGAGTGGATAACCTTCCAGAAGGACAACCATCTCTGCAGCAATCCACCAACCAGGCCTGTATGGTAAAGTGGCCAGACAGAAGCCACTCATCAGTAAAAAAACACATGGCAGCCCTCCTGAAATTTGCCAAAATGCACCTGAAGGACTCTCAGACCATGAGAAACTAAATTCTCTGGTCTGATGAGACAAAGATTTAACTCTTTGGCGTGAATGCCAAGCATCATGTTTGGTGGAAACCAGGCACCGCTCATCACCAGGCCAATACCATCCCTACAGTGAAGCATGGTGGTGGCAGCGAATGCTGTTGGGATGTTTTTTTAGCAGCAGGACCTGGGAGACTAGTCGGGATAGAGGGAAAGATGAATGCAGCAATGTACAGAGACATCCTAGATGAAAACTTTCTCCAGAGTGCTCTTGACCTCAAACTGGGACGACTGTTCATCTTTCAGCAGGACAAAGACCCTAAGCATACAGCCAAGATATCAAAGTAGTGGCTTCAGGACAACTCTGTGAATGTCCTTGGGTGGCCTAGCCAGAGCCCAGACTTGAATCCGATTGAACATCTCTGGAGAGATCTGAAAATGGCTGTTCACCGACTCTTCCCATCCAACCTGATGGAGCTTGAGAGGTGCTGCAAAGAGGAATGGGCAAAACTGCCCAAAGATAGGTGTGCCAAGCTTGTGGCATCATATTCAAAAAGACGAGGCTGTAATTGCTGTCAAAGGTGCATCAACAAAGTGTTGAGCACAGGCTGTGAGTACTTATGTACATGTGATTTCTTATTTTTTAATAAATTTCCAAAAATCTCACTTTTTTCACGTTGTCATTGTGGGGTATTGTGTGTAGAATTTTGAGGGAAAAAAATAATTTATTCCATTTTGAAATAGGGCTGTAACATATAAAAAAAATGTGGAAAAAGTGAAGCGCTGTGAATTCTTTCCAGATGCACTGTATCTGAGAGATCTCAGACTAAGAACACAGCGCTTAATTCAGACCTGATCGCATCAGCAAATTTGTTCTCTAATGAGCAAAACCATGGTGGTCATTCAGAGTTCGCTCGTTGCCGATTTTCGCTATATTGCGATTAGTCGCTTACTGCGCATGTGCAAGGTTCGCAGAGCGCATGCGCTTAGTTATTTTACACAAAAGTTAGGTGTTTTACTCATGGCATAACGAGGATTTTTCATCGTTCTGGTGATCGTAGTGTGATTGACAGGAAGTGGGTGTTTCTGGGCGGAAACTTGCCGTTTTCTGGGCGTGTGCGAAAAAATGCTGGCGTTTCTGGGAAAAACGGGGGAGTGTCTGAAGAAACGGGGGAGTGTCTGGGCGAACGCTGGGCGTGTTTGTGACGTCAAACCAGGAACGAAACTGACTGAACTGATCGCAATGGCTGAGTAAGTCTGGAGCTACTCAGAAACTGCTAAGAAATTTCTATTCGCAATTCTGCGAATCTATCGTTCGCAATTCTGCTAAGCTAAGATACACTCCCAGAGGGCGGCGGCTTAGCGTGTGCAATGCTGCTAAAAGCAGCTAGCGAGCAAACAACTCGGAATGAGGGCCCATGTGCACTGCAGGGGTAGGGCTAATATAACATGTGCAGAGAGAGTTAGAGTTGGATGGGGTGTGTTCAAAATGAAATCTAAACTGCAGTGTAGTAATAAAATTAGAAAGAATTCAATGACACATGCGCTTGTAAAGTATTAAAAAAAAAAACACAACTTCAATTTATTAAAATAATATATACCCCACAGTCGACTGGGCAAAAACATATTAAGAACCCACAACACAAAGTGCAATATAGGATGAGCTTTTATATAAAACACCACTCCACAGGCGGCTTATTTTAAAGATTTGTCCATTTAGCAGTAAATATTAATCACTTTGATGCTGATTATGATGGTTCACTTGCGACTACAGCGCTGCAGTTTTATAACTCTGTGCACAGAGAGAATGTTCTAGCTGGAAATCTCACAGCATAGTGATAATAAAGGCTCTTTATCTTGCAGTGTCCATGGGTGCTATATACCTCTCTTTATTAGGATCCTGGCTGCTGGTTGCATCCTTTAAGCACAGCTCTGGCTTATGGCTCCAGATAGAAACGGAGGGCAGAGATGGTTTCCTGCACATGCAGGTCTGCTCTGTTTCAAAAGTCCGGACACTGTAGGGGCCGTAATGTAACGCGTTTCCCCACCTTCAATCGCTCAATCAGCGGCTTCCTCAGACATAAGACTTGAAGATTGAAGCACAGCCAGAGCTGTGCAAGATAAAGAGCCTTTATTATCACCATGCTGTTAGATTTCCAGCTAGAACATTCTCTCTGCACAGAGTTATAAAACTGCAGCGCTGTAGTCGCAAGTGAACCATCATAATCGGCATTAAAGTGATTAATATTTACTGCTAAATGGACTAATCCTTAAATAAGCCTCCTGGGGAGTTGTTTTATATAAAAGCTCATCCTATAGAGCAGGCTTTCCCAACCACGGTCCTCAAGGCACACCAACAGTGCAGGTTTTAGTGATATCCAGGCTGCAGCACAGATGGTTAACTCAAAATAACTGAGCTACTAATTAAGTCACCTGTGCTGAAGCCTGGATATCACTAAAACCTGCACTGTTAGTGTGCCTTGAGGACCGTGGTTGGGAAAGCCTGCTATAGAGTATAGAAAAAGAGGAAAAATGGCGGCCCAGGGGTTTACAAATACCCTTATACAAAGACTATTGCTTAACAGGATTTGCAATCAATATTTATACAGGTTTTTAAAACACATAACGGACTGTACTTTTCATAAAAATGTATTAAAACAATTATACAGAAACATGAAGTATATCCATCATTATTACATGTACATTATGATGTAGTTTCTCCTACAGAAATCCATCAATGGGATATGGAGGAAAGAAGGCAACCTTTCTGTTGTATCCTTATTCTTCCTCATTAAATATTCGGAGATAACGTCAACAAGAAATACAGTAACAACGCGTTTCGTCTAGGAACTAGACTTCATCAGGGGTGCGTCTAGAAATTATAGAACAACCATTCAATAAAATATATGAATACATGAAAATACATAAGAAAATGTACAAACAATCCAAAAGAACAGTCCGAAAAAATAAAGATGGGCAAGACGAGGAAAAAAACGAAAACATGGAATGAGCAGTTGATAATCTCACATAATTAGAAGAGACTTTAAGATGTTATTCATAAATATGGTCTACCGAAAAAGATTTTATGTTAGACATACCTTAGATAATAATGTCTATCCAAAAGAGTGATAGGCCTAGATCATTGGCCGAATAGGTTTATACGTGGGCTTCCAAACATCAATGAGGCGTGAAATAAGGGCATAAAGTCAGCCTAATTGGGAATATAACAAGTTCTTGAAGGGATCTATTATCTAAAATCAATTAAACCGTAGAGGTTGAATAATGTACAACATACCTCGTGAATCTGGTAACTCAGATTACGAAGAGCTCAAAAGGGAAGCATTCGTATGAAAAAAAGAGGAATCGGCAACTTCATGCACACATGGAGGACCTAATGAGTTAATTAGCATTTGTTAGTGTCTCACCTTATCATGGTGAAAGGTATACAAAAAGGGAGGGCCTAAACTCAGATACCACTCATTTCAAGAATCGCTGGTATATAAACGCCTTCACATCTGAAATGTGAGGACTAGTCAGACCATAAAGATATGTTCTAGGAGATTACTATTAATCTTTCCATACATCATAGACCTTAACCTTCATTTAAAAAATAAAAATGGGCGTGTATTACCTCTAGTCTAATTTTTCTGTCTTTTTAGACTAGAAGTATAAAATTAATTACTTCTATATGAAGCACATGTGCTGATGAATCTGCATCTTATCAATGAAGACTCTATTCACTATTGTAATTAATCTATTAACATTAAGATTCCACAAGCACAAAATACATTAATCATAACATACCTCAGAAGTCACAATACAGGTGAAAAATGCAGAAATCTATATAGAGTCCTTATGGTATCCTATGAATATGATCCCTAGAGGATTTAATTGTATAACAACAGTTAGGACCTATGTTAACTAAGTCCCAATCTGAGAACACATGTGTATAATCACACTAATTAAAACCAATTGACCCAGGGATATATGGAAACAGACCGCAAATACTCTAAAGAAACCACCACTTAATTACCAACAGGTGGACAATGAAAGGAAGCTGTGCTAGGAGTATAAGATTGCACAGCCCAGCATGAAGGCTTAAAAATAAAAATATATGTCAGCAATTTAACAAAGTATGAATACATATTTGTGTAAAAAGAAATCCAGCATCAACTTAAGCTAAATAGAGCCTGGTGTAGAATGTCATAAAGACAAGTTTTCCTTACCTTCCAAATAGTGATCAGCAGTGAGCCAGTGATCATGCAATGAAGCATGGAGGCTAAGTGCATGTTTATATAGAAGGAACTTTGATGACCTCACTTCCTTCAGTGATACTAATTAGTGTTTAAATGACTGTGAATAACTAGTATTATGAAGTAAAAAAGGGGATCTTTATAAATCCCCTATAGCAATGTAAGTATATAATTATTTTACAACTAGTGAAAATTACCATAAACCTAAAGTTAAGCCACATATAATTTAATTAATTGGCTTTCCCAAAATACCCTGTTGTGGCTAGTATCTATGTGAAATAAATGTGGTTCTGATTGACCGCTAACGGAGCCTATAGAGAAGTGAATGGAAGTGGAGGCGGGACATAAACTTTTCACACTTATTCTAATTGGTGTCCGTCAGGAAAGGCCTCCCCAGCAAGGCGACTTCGGTTGCCCATAGCAACTCCAAACGCGCTGCACTCAGTTGCGCCGACGCTGGAGCCGAAAGCCCACGGGTTGTTAGTCCGACCGGGAAGTCAGGGAGACTGACCGCGTCACGTGACCGGAAGACGTTTGGACGAGACGGCTTGCGTTCCGTCACCATGGTGACCCTTACGTCCTCAGTTCCTCAATAGGAGTCACATTCTGTGGGACACCCACAGATTGTATCAATCGGCAACTGTGACTTATAAGTACATCATACATCCATAAATGCGCTGTTTAGATAGATTCATCAGGAACTATGAGTAGTATAACTCAAAATATAGTTGTACTGTTAGTCTTATTAGATCTCACTATATACAGAAGGAACTTTGTAGAATAGCAGTAATATGAATTCTCTATACGTGACAATAAGTGGTAAATTAGCAAAATATCTAAGGAATCAATTGAAATATTGATATTTGTTAGTCTTAAAATGACATAATAGACAAAGCTCTATTTTTACCGAATTTTTTTTTTTTTTTTAGTATACACACCATTTGACAAATTAACACCTAACAAGTGTAAATGAATAATTAATGTGATGGTAATCATAAGGACCTCCCACTGGTCGACATATTATTGGTTCTACAGATCCCTAACCAAGGCTCAGAGAGGTAAACTAGACGCCTATTGGCTATTAACAAGCTGAATAAGGACAGGTCTAAAGAAATCTCAGGGAGGAAAGAAAGAGAAAAAGAAGAATATGGATTTCACTTTCTATAAAAAGCAGGTCATATCTATATTCTCGTTGAGCCCATGCGGAATAAGCGTATTCAATGTGTAAATCCAATATGATTCTCTTTGGGCCAAGCGTATATCTCTATCCCCACCCCTTTTACTTTCCTGAATATGATCTAGGACTGTAAACGTCAACTCCTGAATATCTGAGTTGTGGTATTCTTGGAAATGTCTGGGGAGGCTGTGGTTCTGGACTTTATTTTTGATATTCCGCAGGTGTTCTTGAATTCTTATTTTTAGACTTCTCTTAGTCTTACCGATATACGAAAGCCTACAGGTACAGCAGATTTTGTAAATGACGTAATTCGTGTTACAAGTAACAATTGACTTCAACTTATGGGTTCTCATTCTTTCGTCTTTCCAGCAAAAGGCTTTCTTATCAATATGTCGACAGCATATACATCTATTACAGGGAAATAGCCCTGTTCGTGACATTAAAGGGTGTTTAGCAGTATTATCACTGATTGGTTGGCAGGGATGTAGTTTACTGGGTGCCAGAATATTCTTAAGGTTATTAGACTTCCTGAATACCATATTAGGTCTTTCTGATAGATGTGGTCCAAGTATAGGATCCTTATGTAGCAGATGCCAGTGTTTATTCAAAATGTGTCTGATTTTCCCATTTTCTTGATTGTATTGTGTAATGAAGGGTCTCTCATTCTTTAGATGGTCCTTAGTTTTTCTTTCGGTTGTGAAAAATCTGTCTCTATCTAACTCGGATGCCCGAATTTGATCCCTACGTAGCTCGGAATCTTCATATCCCCTATCAATGAACTGTTCTACTAATGCAGAGGATTGTTCCCAGTAGCTGACCATGTTACAATTTTTTCGCATTCTAGTAAACTGTGAAAAAGGTACGGTTGTCTTCCATCTAGTGAGATGGCAACTGTTACGTGGTATGAAACTGTTGGCATCGGTTTCTTTAAAATGGGTTTTTGTATTCAGTAATCCATCTGCATCAATGTTAAGGAGGATATCAAGATAATCTATCGTTGAAGGATGTTGCTTGTATGTGAACCTCATTATAGGGGTTATCTTGGATACAGGAGATAAAACTGACGAGTGTCTCTAGTTGACAGTCCCAAATTAGGATCAAATCGTCGATGTATCTTTTATAGAACTTAATGTTAGAATGTTTAAACTTCTCCTTGGTATATATGTACTCCTGTTCCCACTGGTCCATATAGATGTTAGCATACGATGGGGCAAACTTGGTCCCCATCGCGGTCCCCTGTTTCTGAAGGTAATACTGTCCTTCAAACTCAAAGTAGTTTCGATGTAAAACAAACCAGATACCTTCTATTAAGAATTCCCTCTCGTCGTTAGAAACGCTGTCATCGTTCATAAGGATTCTCTCAACTGCTTTTAATCCCTTAGAATGTGGGATGGAGGTATAAAGGGCTTGCACGTCGATTGTTACCCATCTGTACGACGGGAGCCACTGTAGTTCTCTCAAGTTTATAAGGAGACTGGTAGAATCCTTCAAATACGATTGTTGTCTTTTCACGTATGGTTGTAATTTGATATCCAAGAAGTGCGACAGGTTGGAGGTTAAGGAATCCACACCTGCCACCATAGGTCTACTTGGGGGAGGGGTTAAACCCTTATGCACTTTTGGTAAGTGGTAAAAGACCGGAATCTTAGGTTTTTTGTTGTGTGTATATATATGTATATTATATATATATATATATATATTATATATATGATAAATGAATGAAGCGGCACTCAGAGTCTGTGATAAAATCTTGTAATGGTGAACAAACAATCAACGTTTCGGGGACCAGTTCCCCTTCTTCAGGATGAATGTGCATATGTCATAACACCTCTATAAATACTTAACAGAAGTACTTACCACCCTCCACTTCACCCTATCACCTGGCATCTCCTCTGGTCCCGCCGCCGTCCTCACCGCCCATCGCCGCGACCGGAAGTGACGTCTGCCGGAAGTGACGTTGCGGGTGTGTGACGCGTTACCATGGAGACGCTACAAACAAATAATACAACCACACGTGTGTACCACGGAACAAAATACTGTGCAAAATCAAGACTGGTTTACAAATTAGTGCAAATCTTTCATAAAGTGCTATAGTCATATATAAAAACAGCATGTTAAAACACAAATCTTCACAAAAACACCTAAACTTCATAAAAGTACCTTACATATCCTGTTTATTACTACTAATCAATAATGCAAATCCTGTCTACCCTGATTTCATCCGGTATCCAACATATCTATGTCATGTGACCTAAATAATTAATTTGTATTAAATCTGGCACCGTGGCTTCTTATGACGGTTCACTCTTAAAAAGAGGGAAATACTTTTGTTGACATGACCAAAAGTCTATACATCACAAATGACACCCATGGGACCTCTTATCCCTCACTTCTGCAGCTACTTAAAGGAAATGAATGAGTCCTAAATTCTCATTTAACCCCCCTGGTTTAAGGGTTTGCAATCTGTGTATCCACAAAGATTCTAACTGTAGGAGTTTTTTGCCCCTATTTCCACCCCGGGGAGATTCTGGTACATGATCAATAATACGGTGTTTAAATGTCGCCATGCTGTGTCTAAACTCCACAAAGTGTTTTGCCACCGGTTGCTCACCGCTGCCCGCTGCCAGTGCATTTCTAATGGCTTGTCTATGCTGTGCCATTCGCACCTTGAACTGGCACTCAGTCTTACCGATATAATATCGGCCGCATGGGCACATGATGGCATATATAACAAATTTGCTGCTGCACGTTAGGGGCCACCTGATCTTAAAACTTTTTCCTGAGAAAGGGTGGGAAATGCTATCCCCTGGGGACATATGGGCACAGGTCGTGCAGCCCGTGCATTTATAGCACCCATTTTTCCTGCTCAGGAAATGCTGGGTGGGGGCCACTTTGAGCTTAGCCATGTCGGTTTTAACAAGTATGTCTTTCATGCTACGTCCCTTAGAATAACTTGGCATTATGCGTTTGTTTTTAAACACTGCTAGATCAGGATCCGACGTCACTATGGGCCACCATCCCCGCAACCTGTTCTTCACCTGTCCACTATTCACATCATATGAACTCACCCATGGGATGCGGTTAGAGGTATCCTTGGGTGGTACAGGGAGAAGCATATCTTCTCTTCTAATGGCTATGGCTTTTTTACGTGCCTGACACAACAATTTGGGAGGATAACCTCTATCCAGAAGTCTACCCTCCATTTCATCCAGTTGTTGATCCCTGACCGCCTCATCTGTATTGGACCTGCATACCCTCAAAAATTGTGAGTATTGCAGGCCCTTGATGGTGGATATCGGATGAAAGCTGTCATACCGCAATACAGTGTTGCGGTCGGTGGGTTTTTTATACAAGCAGGTGTTAATCTTCCCATCGTGTAATTTAATCAAAATGTCTAGGTAACACATCTCATGTTGACTCCAACTCATCGTGAATTTCACTGGGCTATCTGACACATTATGCCCGTCAATCAATGATATTAAATCCTGAACATCACCACGCCAGAAGATTAATATGTCGTCTATATACCGATAGTAAATAAATAACCTGCTAGATATTGCGACATTGGTCAAAAATAATTGGCGTTCTACATCCCACATATAGGCATTGGCGAACGAGGGTGCCACGGAAGATCCCATGGCACACCCCGTTCGCTGTATGTAATATTGCCCATCAAAAATAAAAAAATTGTGAGATAAGGTAAACTGTAGTAATATTTATTTGGATTGTTACCTGCAACCTTGTATACAAGGCACTAGTACACATCTCAAGGACTCCAGCACATTACTAAGGAAATTCCACTCCATAGCACAGGTACCGACTGATACGACGTTGGTGACCATCGACGTCACCAGCCTATACACTTGCATACCACACCAACAGGGTTTGAATGCAGTAAGAGGTTTAATCACGGGGAATGCTCTGTATACCGGGCCAGATATAGATTTTTTTTATGGAGTTACTACAGTTTACCTTATCTCACAATTTTTTTATTTTTGATGGGCAATATTACATACAGCGAACGGGGTGTGCCATGGGATCTTCCGTGGCACCCTCGTTCGCCAATGCCTATATGTGGGATGTAGAACGCCAATTATTTTTGACCAATGTCGCAATATCTAGCAGGTTATTTATTTACTATCGGTATATAGACGACATATTAATCTTCTGGCGTGGTGATGTTCAGGATTTAATATCATTGATTGACGGGCATAATGTGTCAGATAGCCCAGTGAAATTTACGATGAGTTGGAGTCAACATGAGATGTGTTACCTAGACATTTTGATTAAATTACACGATGGGAAGATTAACACCTGCTTGTATAAAAAACCCACCGACCGCAACACTGTATTGCGGTATGACAGCTTTCATCCGATATCCACCATCAAGGGCCTGCCATACTCACAATTTTTGAGGGTATGCAGGTCCAATACAGATGAGGCGGTCAGGGATCAACAACTGGATGAAATGGAGGGTAGACTTCTGGATAGAGGTTATCCTCCCAAATTGTTGTGTCAGGCACGTAAAAAAGCCATAGCCATTAGAAGAGAAGATATGCTTCTCCCTGTACCACCCAAGGATACCTCTAACCGCATCCCATGGGTGAGTTCATATGATGTGAATAGTGGACAGGTGAAGAACAGGTTGCGGGGATGGTGGCCCATAGTGACGTCGGATCCTGATCTAGCAGTGTTTAAAAACAAACGCATAATGCCAAGTTATTCTAAGGGACGTAGCATGAAAGACATACTTGTTAAAACCGACATGGCTAAGCTCAAAGTGGCCCCCACCCAGCATTTCCTGAGCAGGAAAAATGGGTGCTATAAATGCACGGGCTGCACGACCTGTGCCCATATGTCCCCAGGGGATAGCATTTCCCACCCTTTCTCAGGAAAAAGTTTTAAGATCAGGTGGCCCCTAACGTGCAGCAGCAAATTTGTTATATATGCCATCATGTGCCCATGCGGCCGATATTATATCGGTAAGACTGAGTGCCAGTTCAAGGTGCGACTGGCACAGCATAGACAAGCCATTAGAAATGCACTGGCAGCGGGCAGCGGTGAGCAACCGGTGGCAAAACACTTTGTGGAGTTTAGACACAGCATGGCGACATTTAAACACCGTATTATTGATCATGTACCAGAATCTCCCCGGGGTGGAAATAGGGGCAAAAAACTCCTACAGTTAGAATCTTTGTGGATACACAGATTGCAAACCCTTAAACCAGGGGGGTTAAATGAGAATTTAGGACTCATTAATTTCCTTTAAGTAGCTGCAGAAGTGAGGGATAAGAGGTCCCATGGGTGTCATTTGTGATGTATAGACTTTTGGTCATGTCAACAAAAGTATTTCCCTCTTTTTAAGAGTGAACCGTCATAAGAAGCCACGGTGCCAGATTTAATACAAATTAATTATTTAGGTCACATGACATAGATATGTTGGATACCGGATGAAATCAGGGTAGACAGGATTTGCATTATTGATTAGTAGTAATAAACAGGATATGTAAGGTACTTTTATGAAGTTTAGGTGTTTTTGTGAAGATTTGTGTTTTAACATGCTGTTTTTATATATGACTATAGCACTTTATGAAAGATTTGCACTAATTTGTAAACCAGTCTTGATTTTGCACAGTATTTTGTTCCGTGGTACACACGTGTGGTTGTATTATTTGTTTGTAGCGTCTCCATGGTAACGCGTCACACACCCGCAACGTCACTTCCGGTTGCGGCAGACGTCACTTCCGGTCGCGGCGATGGGTGGTGAGGACGGCGGCGGGACCAGAAGAGATGCCAGGTGATAGGGTGAAGTGGAGGGGGGTATGTACTTCTGTTAAGTATTTATAGAGGTGTTATGACATATGCACATTCATCCTGAAGAAGGGGAACTGGTCCCCGAAACGTTGATTGTTTGTTCACCATTACAAGATTTTATCACAGACTCTGAGTGCCGCTTCATTCATTTATCCAGTATTGTTGGTGGGCCAACCCAAAACCCTCCACGGAGGAAGGCACCGGAGCAAGACATATTCCTTAGTGGATACGGGGAGTGCCGGAGCAGCAAGGTACGATATATATATATATATATATATATATATATTCGAATTCCTCTAACTATTACCTCTTTCTTCTTAGCCTTATTCAGCAGGATGTACAATTCTTCTATGAACTTCTCTGATGGATCCCCCTTTAATAGCTCATAAGTGGATGTATCTGTGATTTGTTTCAATGCCTCTTCAACATATGCGCTTCTTTCTTGAATGACTACAGCTCCTCCCTTATCAGCCATTTTAATAACTATGGTGTCATCCTTCTTAAGTTGTTTAACCGCTAGTCTTTCTTGAGCTGTGAGGTTATCACAAAATTTATCATTTTGAAGTTTCAATTTCTTGAAATCTTCTTTGACTGAGTCAAAGAAGAAATCAATGTGGCTACCCCTAGATTCCACTGGATAGTATCTAGAGGGGGGTGCAACTAAGGGTTTGGTTTTGGGCTCGTGGGTCAATTTTTGTACTGGATTCTTCAAGAAGTGTCTTTTTAGAGTGAGAGTACGAATGTACTTATTGAGGTCTACGAAAAGATTGAATTTATCCACGTGCTGATTATGGGCGAACTTCAAACCCTTATTTAATACTGCTGCCTGTGCGCTTGATAGTTCCTTTTTGGAAAGATTGATGATGCCTGATTTAGAGGTTCCTGTAGGAAGTTGATTGCTCTTCTTTTTTTGTTGTTGGGCGATTTTTCTCCCCCCCTTGTGCCTCTTCTCCCGGGTTGAGATGTCTTTTAATTCCTTGTGGAGAGTCTAGGCGGGTATGGAGATGTTCCCTTTCTTGACGATACGGTAGACCTGTGTTCATTCTTGTCCCTAAAAAAGCCCTCCTTTTAGGGGAGACTGGCCTTAAAAGGTCATATCTATTGTAATATGAGTGTCTCTCATGAAAATTAATGGGGGATAATTGTGTACGGTAAGAAGATTTTCTTCCATATCTTTGTCCAGGTGATTGATTGAAACTCCTTCTCCTTCCATAGTAGTTCCTTTGTTTAGGGCGTTGCCTAGGGGCAAAATTGCATCTCTGTTGGAAAACTTCATCCTCATAATCCTCCTGGGCTCTCCTCCTTCCTTTTTGTATTTGATATTCATTGGAGTCTTGCTTATTGGGGCCACTTCCCCAGTCATGTATTTTCCCATTAGTATAATCAGTTTTATCTCGAGCAAACTTTTTTTGTTTGCGCAGAATGATCTCATTCTCTAGAGAGTCTAATTTATACTGCAAATCTGCCACGTCCCTTTTGAAATCTTCATCCTCATTAAATTTAATGAGTACCAACTCTAGTTTACCCAGTTCGACCTCTAATCCTTCTAGTTCTTTCTTCCTCTCTGTTACGATAAGCTCCACCAGTTTAGTGGCACTTTCATCCAAAATCCTATTCCACTTATCATTAAAGTCCTCACTCAGTGTTCCCATTACAGGTGTCTTATTGAGCCTTAGGCCTCTAGGGATTCGGCCTACTTCCAGGTATTTTTCAAGTGTGATGAGATCATACCAGCTTTTTAGCTCTCTGGAAGCTAGTTTCTCCATTCTATTGAGTAAATGATAATACTGTTCATTATCCTCTTCGGTTTGTTCCATGTCTTGCACATCCTCCAAGAAAATAGTTCTACATTTTTGACTCCTACTTTTACGATCGTTAAATAGAGGCATAATGCCCAGCCGCAACGGAAAGTACCTAACAAAAATAGTTAAACTCCACAAACACTCTCCTCCTGCGCTAATTGGTTTCAAAATAGGCGATTAGGTATATCTATCTCTAGGATGGGCTGCCTGGTTCCTCTGAGTTCCTTGTTAGGAGGAACTGAGCAAAGAAAATAGAGTATAGAAAAAGAGGAAAAATGGCGCCCCAGGGGTTTACAAATACCCTTATACAAAGACTATTGCTTAACAGGATTTGCAATCAATATTTATACAGGTTTTTAAAACACATAACGGACTGTACTTTTCATAAAAAATTATTAAAACAATTATACAGAAACATGAAGTATATCCATCATTATTACATGTACATTATGATGTAGTTTCTCCTACAGAAATCCATCAATGGGATATGGAGGAAAGAAGGCAACCTTTCTGTTGTATCCTTATTCTTCCTCATTAAATATTCGGAGATAACATCAACAAGAAATACAGTAACCCAACGCGTTTTGTCTAGGAACTAGACTTCATCAGGGGTGCGTCTAGAAATTATAGAACAACCATTCAATAAAATATATGAATACATGAAAATACATAAAAATACATAAGAAAATGTACAAACAATCCAAAAGAACAGTCCGAAAAAACAACAAAGATGGGCAAGACAAGGAAAAAACCGAAAACATGGAATGAGCAGTTGATAATCTCACATAATTAGAAGAGACTAAGATGTTATTCATAAATATGGTCCACCGAAAAAGATTTTATGTTAGACATACCTTAGATAATAATGTCTATCCAAAAGAGTGATAGGCCTAGATCATTGGCCGAATAGGTTCATACGTGGGCTTCCAAACATCAATGAGGCGTGAAATAAGGGCATAAAGTCAGCCTAATTGGGAATATAACAAGTTCTTGAAGGGATCTATTATTTAATTCAATTAAACCGTAGAGGTTGAATAATGTACAACATACCTCGTGAATCTGGTAACTCAGATTACGAAGAGCTCAAAAGGGAAGCATTCGTATGAAAAAAAGAGGAATCGGCAACTTCATGCACACATGGAGGACCTAATGAGTTAATTAGCATTTGTTAGTGTCTCACCTTATCATGGTGAAAGGTATACAAAAAGGGAGGGCCTAAACTCAGATACCACTCATTTCAAGAATCACTGGTATATAAACGCCTTCACATCTGAAATGTGAGGACTAGTCAGACCATAAAGATATGTTCTAGGAGATTACTATTAATCTTTCCATACATCATAGACCTTAACCTTCATTTAAAAAATAAAAATGGGCGTGTATTACCTCTAGTCTAATTTTTCTGTCTTTTTAGACTAGAAGTATAAAATTAATTACTTCTATATGAAGCACATGTGCTGATGAATCTGCATCTTATCAATGAAGACTCTATTCACTATTGTAATTAATCTATTAACATTAAGATTCCACAAGCACAAAATACATTAATCATAACATACCTCAGAAGTCACAATACAGGTGAAAAATGCAGAAATCTATACAGAGTCCTTATGGTATCCTATGGATATGATACCTAAAGGATTTAATTGTATAACAACAGTTAGGACCTATGTTAACTAAGTCCCAATCTGAGAACACATGTGTATAATCACACTAATTAAAACCAATTGACCCAGGGATATATGGAAACAGACAGCAAATACTCTAAAGCACAGGTTCTCAAACTCGGTCCTCAGGACCCCACACAGTGCATGTTTTCCAGGTCTCCTCACAGAATTGCAAGTGAAATAATTAGCTCCACCTGTGGACCTTTTAAAATGTGTCAGTGAGTAATTAATACACCTGTGCACTTGCTGGGTTAACTGCAAAACATGCACTGTGTGGGGTCCTGAGGACCGAGTTTGAGAACCCCTGCTCTAAAGAAACCACCACTTAATTACCAACAGGTGGACAATGAAAGGAAGCTGTGCTAGGAGTATAAGATTGCACAGCCCAGCATGAAGGCTTAAAAATAAAAATATATGTCAGCAATTTAACAAAGTATGAATACATATTTGTGTAAAAAGAAATCCAGCATCAACTTAAGCTAAATAGAGCCTGGTGTAGAATGTCATAAAGACAAGTTTTCCTTACCTTCCAAATAGTGATCAGCAGTGAGCCAGTGATCATGCAATGAAGCATGGAGGCTAAGTGCATGTTTATATAGAAGGAACTTTGATGACCTCACTTCCTTCAGTGATACTAATTAGTGTTTAAATGACTGTGAATAACTAGTATTATGAAGTAAAAAAGGGGATCTTTATAAATCCCCTATAGCAATGTAAGTCGTGCCCTTATATTAAGGCTGAATCGAACAAACGGAATTCTCCCATAGGGAACTTCTGAGATGGGGGCATGGTGTTTGAGGGGCTACACCTCAAAACTGATTGGACGTACTGAGCTGAAATTTGGCATGGGAGCGTAGAATCGTCACCCGGTGCTGCATGCCAAATTTCAGGGCAAAATAATAAAAAATGAGGAAAGTTCCAACTGTCAGTTTTTTTCTGCCACTCCCTCTGTGGCTTTTTGACACCGTATTCCCATAGAGTGAATGAGGATTTTTTTGGGAAGGCATAACTCAGGATAGAGGAC
Source organism: Pseudophryne corroboree (assembly GCF_028390025.1). Classification (NCBI taxonomy): domain Eukaryota; kingdom Metazoa; phylum Chordata; class Amphibia; order Anura; family Myobatrachidae; genus Pseudophryne; species Pseudophryne corroboree. The sequence goes on from NC_086447.1 coordinate 297,306,372, forward strand.
GAATTAAGACTTGGGGTTTGTTTTACTAGATAGAGTATGTCCCAGTGTAGTGCCTTTTGGGGTTAAGGTTTTTCATGAAGTTACAGTTTTTTTTTTAAATTAAGTAAAATATGCCCCATTATAAAGATAGGGCTTTTCAATTTGTTGCGGCTGCGCAGTGGCCGCCAGCAGGGGGTGTACAGAGAGTAGCTCTGGCAGTTGGGCACGAGGAGACAGAGTGGGAAGGAGTCACGTGGAGCTGCAGGATGACAGCCAGCGGTTCCCGGCGCGTGAGTTCACTGAGGTCCATGAAGCGGGAGGAGATAGCCGGAGCTGCGTAGCACTGGGTGAGTTCTGTCAGGCAGCCCACCGCTGTGTACCCAGCTTCCACTTCTCCCCCGCTTGTCCCTCCCTCCCGCGCCCTCCCTCCCGCTGTGTGCCCGGCCGCCCGCCGGACCTTCCCTGGTTGCTGCCTGCGTCTCCTCCCCGCGTCTGTGGTGCGGCTGGCAGTAGGAGGCGTCTCGGGCAGCTGTGTCCGGCCACTCCTCCCTCCTTCTCCTCCTGCTGTGTCCGGCCCTCCCTCCCTGCAGTATGCGATATTTATCAAGGTCTCTATGGTCACCAGTCCCCCCCCCCCCCTCCCCTCGCCCTCCCTGCTGTGTGTCCGTCTCCCCCCCCTCCCCTCGCCCTCCCTGCTGTGTGTCCGTCCCCCCCTCCCTCGCCCTCCCTGCTGTGTGTGTCCCCCCCTCCCTGCTGTGTGTCCGTCCGCCCCCCCCTGCCATGTGTCTGTCCGTCTTGCTGTGTGTCCTTCCATGCCCCCCGCCCTCCCTGCTGTGTGTCCGTCCCCCCCGCCCTCCCTGCTGTGTGTCCGTCCCCCCCGCCCTCCCTGCTGTGTGTCCAGCCACCCTCCCCTCCCGCGCTGTGTGTTCGGCCAACCCCCCTCCTCCCGCTGTGTCCGGCCACCCCCTCCCCTCCCTGCTGTGTGTACGGTCACCCCCCTCCCTGTTGTGTGTCGGGCCACCCGCCCTCCCCTACTGTGTGTCCGGCCACCCAGCCCTCCCTGCTTTGTGTCCGCCCCCCCCCCTGCTGTGTGTCCGGCCACACCTCCTCCTCCTTTCCGTGTGACCGGTCACCCTCCCCCCCCCGCCGTGTGTCCAGCCCCCCCCGCCGTGAGTCCAGCCACCCTCCCCTCCCCTGCTGTGTGTCCGGCCACCCCCCCCTCCTCCTTGCTGTGTCCGGCCACCCCCTACCCCCTCCCCTCCCTGCCGTTTGTCCCGTCACCCTCCCCTCCCTGCTGTGTGTCCAGCCACCCCCCTCCTTGCTGTGTGTCCGGCCACCCTCCCCTCCCTAGCTGTGTGTCCGGCCACCCCCCCTCCTCTTGCTGTGTCCGGCCACCCCCTACCCCCTTCCCTCCCTGCCGTGTGTCCGGTCACCCTCCCCTCCCTGCTGTGTATCCAGCCACCCCCCCCTCCTCCTCCTCCCTGCTGTGTGTCCGGCCACCCCCCCTCCTCCCGCTGTGTCCGGCCACCCCCTACCCCCTTCCCTCCCTGCCGTGTGTCCGGTCACCCTCCCCTCCCTGCTGTGTGTCCAGCCACCCCCCCCATCCTCCTCCTCCCTGCTGTGTGTCCGGCTGCCCCCCCCCCCCCCCCCTGCTGTGTGTCCGGCCACCCCCTCCCCCCCGCTGTGTGTCCGGCCACCCCCCCTCCCTGCTGTGTGTCCGGCCACCCCCCCTCCCTGCTGTGTGTCCGGCCACCCCCCCTCCCTGCTGTGTGTCCGGCCACCCCCCCTCCCTGCTGTGTGTCCGGCCACCCCCCCTCCCTGCTGTGTGTCCGGCCACCTTCCCCAGACACGCAGCGCCTGACACACACAGACATGCAGCGCCTGACACACGCACATGCAGCGCCTGACACACGCACACGCATATGCAGCGCCTGACACACACGCACACACGCAGCACCTGACACACACGCACACACGCAGCACCTGACACACACACACAGACGCAACACCTGACACTCACACGGACCTGACACACACGCACACACTCACACGCAGGACCTGACACACACACAGACACGCAGCGCCTGACACACACAGACACGCAGCGCCTGACACACACAGACACGCAGCGCCTGACACACACAGACACGCAGCGCCTGACACACACAGACACGCAGCGCCTGACACACACAGACACGCAGCACCTGACACACACACTCACACGCACCTGACACTCACACTCATGCACCTGACACACGCACTCACACGCAGCATCTGACACACGCAGACACGCAGCACCTGACACACACACACACGCAGCACCTGACACACAAACACGCAGACATGCAGCACCTGACACACACACACGAAGACACGCAGCACCTGACACGCACTCACACGCAGCATCTGACACACGCACACACGCAGCACCTGACACGCACACACACACCACCTGACACACAAACACGCAGACATGCAGCACCTGACACACACACACGAAGACACGCAGCACCTGACACACACACACACACACGCAGACACGCAGCACCTGACACACACGCAGACACGCAGCACCTGACACACACGCAGCACCTGACACACACGCAGCACCTGACACACACACCCAGCACCTGACACACAGACATGCAGCACCTGACACACACACACACACACACGCAGCACCTGACACACACGCAGACAGGCAGCACCTGACACACACACACACACACACGCAGCACCTGACACACACGCAGACAGGCAGCACCTGACACACACACACGCAGCTCCTGACACACACACGCAGACACGCAGCACCTGACACAGACACGCAGCACCTGACACACACACACACGCAGCACCTGAAACACACACACACACAGCACCTGACACACACACACACACGCAGCACCTGACACAGACATGCAGTGCCTGACACACACACACACACGCAGCACCTGACACAGACACGCAGCACCTGACACACACGCAGCACCTGACACACACACGCAGACACGCAGCACCTGACACACACACACAGACACGCAGCACCTAACACAGACACGCAGCACCTGACACACACACACACATACGCAGCACCTGACACACACACACACACACACACAGCACCTGACACACACGCAGCACCTGACACACAGACATGCAGCGCCTGACACACACACGCAGACATGCAGCACCTGACACACACATGCAGCACCTGACACACACACACACACACACACACACACACATGCAGCACCTGAGACACCCACACACACAGACATGCAGCACCTGACACACCCACACACAGCACCTGACACACATACATACATGTGGCATTTAACGCACACACGCACAGCACCTGACACACAATCATATTCACTCAGAGCACCTAACACACACATACACTCGCAGCACCTCACACACACTCGTATACACACGCAGCACCTGCCACTCACACATATATACACATGCAGCACCTGCCACTCCCACATACATGAACAGCACCTAACACACACATATATACATGCAGCACCTGACACACACATACACGCGCAGCACCTGACAGTCACACACATACAGATGCGACACAAACACATACACGCTCAACACCTGACACCCACGTGGCAGCTGACGCATACAAATGCAGCACCTGAGATACACACATATACACGTGCAGCACCTGAGACACACATACACGTACAGCACCTGACACACACACACATACATGTATGTACACGCGCGGCTCCAGGCACACACATACGTACGTACACACGCGGCATTTAACACACACACAGACACGTGCGGCACCTGACACACACGTACGTACGTACACGTGTGGCACCTGACACACACACGTATGCACACGCATGGCTCCTGACACACACACATGTACGAACACGCGCGGCTCCTGACACACACACGTATGTACGTATACGCACGGCTCCTGACACCCACACGCATGTACACGCGCGGCTCCTGGCACACACACACACACGTACACGCGCGGCACCTGACACACGCGTGTACGTACACACATGCACAGCACCTGACATACACACATGTAGGTACGCGCCACCTGACACACACACACGTACACGCACGACACCTGACACACACGTACGTACACGCACGGCACTGACACGTACGTACGCGCACGGCACCTGACACACACGTACATACTAGTGATGAGTGGGTTCGGTTCGTCGGAATCCGAACCCCCCCGAACTTCACCCATTTTACACGGGTCCGAGGCAGGTTCGAACCTTCCCGCCTTGCTCGGCTAGCCCGAGCGCGCACGAACGTCATCATCCCGCTGTCGGATTCTCGCGAGATTCGGATGTCTGCATTCGTGGAAAGGGGTCCCATGTGTAAACATGGGACCCCTTTCAGTCCGTCTGGTCCGGGTGTTCGGTTTGTTGTTTTGCCAAGTACGTGGATTTAATCTGGAACCTGGATCAGGTGAGTATAATTATCTTATTTTCAGGTACCCGTGGATTCTACTTGGAGAAGAGGACCGACTGCTTCATGTCAACATAGGTAAGTATGTGTGTGTCGGCAGGTGTGAAATAAAGTTACACTTTCACGGTGTCTGTGTCCTGTTTTTATTTGGGTATTTTTTCCTAGTAGAACTACAGGTACCAGCGGGCCCGTTTTTCTCCTGCATGCTGGTACTTGTGGTTCTCCAAGTACCAGCTTGCGGGGGAGGCTTGCTGGGACTTGTAGTACTACTAGAAAAAAACAATATTCTTTAAATTTTCTCAAGGCTATCAGCCTCCCATCCGCAGCCCTTGGATGGGGGGGACAGCCTCGGGCTTCACCCCTGGCCCTTGGGTGGCTGGGGTGGGGGGGGGGGCCCTTGATTGAAGGGGTCCCCACTCCCCCAGGGTGACCCCCGGCTGTGGCATTATCTGTCCAGCTAGTGGAGCCCGATGCTGGTGTAAAAAATACGGGGGACCCCTACTCTTTTTGTCCCCCGTATTTTTTGCACCAGCACCAGGCGCAGAGCCCGGTGCTGGTTTTAAAAATACGGGGGATCCTCTGTCCGTTTTCCCCCCGGATTTTTAGAACCAGGACCGGCTCGAAGAGCCCGAGGCTGGTTATGCTTTGGAGGGGGGACCCACGCAATTTTTTTTCTGGGTTTTTCACATTCCATTTAAAAAATAAATAATATTTTAAAAAATATATAAATAATACTTGTTCTCCAAAAAAGACAAACCAAGTACCTAATCCCTTTTAATATAAATAGATATGCTATTACCAAAAAAAAAAAACAGCAAAAAAAAACATGTTTTTCAATTTTTTTTATTAGATTCCGCCAGCAAAGTGTTGCGGATTGAAAATGACGAATTTACTGTTTAAAAGCACTGTTGTCGAATTTACAAACTTCAATTGAATATACTTTTGTCGAATTGCCGCATTTGTACCATTGCAGAAAAGTCGAATTTGTCAAATGTCGAATTTTAAAGTCGAATTTTGAAAGCCTGTAAGAATAGGCCCCGCCCCCTTCACATCAGCCGTCCCCTTCTACCCCTGTACCTTGCTCTCTCCTGTCTGTGCTCTCTCCCGTCTGTAGGACTAGGCCCCGCCCCCTTCTTACCCTCCTGTGACTGCTCTCTCCTGACAAGTGGACCAGGCCTGCCCCCTACACGCTGCTGGTGTCTTCATTGTTACTTGGTCTGGAGCTCCGTTGGGGAGAGAACTCACGTGAGCTCATTAAGAATGAGGAACTGGGATGTTTTAATTTTATTGTGAGTAGTGTAGTGTGGTGATGTAGTATGTTGTATGGGGGGTATAGTGTAATTATGAAGTGCAGCATATGGGAGGGCTGTAGCATAGTGATGTAGTGTGGCATATGGGGGGTGGTAGCACATAGGCGTGCGTACAGGGGGTGCCTGGTGCGCACAGGCACTCCCTAATGTCCAGCACCGCTGCACGCCACGCTTGCTGTAGCACAGTGATCGCTGAGTGTGTGATCGGTGGAGCCTAGCCTGCAGCTCATTTCCGTACCTCCCACCACCGCTGCACCCGCCCCCCCTCTGCCTGCTGCTAATACTATGCTGAGTGCATTCGTCGGCGGCCTCACTGGGGGGACTGGCGTCACCTTGCAATGTGACGTGGTGATGTCCGCCCATGCTCTCCTCCCGCCCACCTGTGCTTTCCTCCTGCTGCGGTCTCTCAGTCCTATTGTGCCACGGCCACCACACCACTGGGGACTGGGAGCCGCTGGCAGACACATTCTGCTGAGACTTACTTGTCAGTGCGGGTTCCGGACGGCAGGCTGCGGGTGGGAGGGCAGACGGGGAGCAGGTGTCACAAGGAGTGTGTGGGTAACTAATTCACAATACTTCCGCTCAACGTGGCACTGCTGGTCCTTCATCTCCCATGTCTCTTCACCAGGTGGCGGGCGGCCCGGAAATTAAGTGATGTGTTGTGCAGCAGTCAGTGTGAAGTGACTGCGAGTAACACTGGTGGTGCTGATGATGCTGCTGCAGAATCGGGAAGCAATTAAGTCATAAATATAATGTACTCTATCAGTGTATTATACATACATAAACATGTACATACGTGTATTTGTGTATACATGTATATGCATGTATATACATGAGTGTGTGTGCATATATTATAAGGGCACGGTCGTGCCCTTATATTAAGGCTGAATCGAACAAACGGAATTCTCCCATAGGGAACTTCTGAGATGGGGGCATGGTGTTTGAGGGGCTACACCTCAAAACTGATTGGACGTACTGAGCTGAAATTTGGCATGGACGCGTAGAAACGTCACCCGCTGCTGCATGCCAAATTTCAGGGCAAAATAATAAAAAATGAGGAATTGGGAGTAAGCTGAAGTTCCAACTGTCAGTTTTTTTCTGCCACTCCCTCTGTGGCTTTTTGACAACGTTTTCCCATAGAGTGAATGAGGATTTTTTTGGGAAGGCATAACTCAGGATAGAGGACTAATTAAGACTTGGGGTTTGTTTTACTAGATAGAGTATGCCCCAGTGTAGTGCCTTTTGGGGTTGTGGTTTTTCAGAAAGTTATAGGGTTTTTTTAATTAAGAGAAATATGCCCCATTATAGAGATAGGGCATTTCAATTTGTTGCGCCTGCGCAGTGACCGCCAGCAGGGGGTGTACAGAGAGTAGCTCTGGCAGTTGGGCACGAGGAGACAGAGAGGGAAGGAGTCACGTGGAGCTGCAGGAGGACAGCCAGCGGTTCCCGGCGTGTGAGTTCACTGAGGTCCATGAAGCGGGAGGAGATCGCCGGAGCTGCGTAGCACTGGGTGAGTTCTGTCAGGCAGCCCACCGCTGTGTACCCAGCTTCCACTTCTCCCCCGCGTGTCCGGCCACCCTCCCCTCCCTCCCGCTGTGTGCCCGGCCGCCCGCCGGACCTTCCCTGATGGCTGCCTGCGTCTCCTCCCTGCGTCTGTGGTGCGGCTGGCAGTAGGAGGCGTCTCGGGCAGCTGTGTCCGGCCATTCCTCCCTCCTCCGCCTCCCGCTGTGTCCGGCCCTCCCTCCCTGCAGTATGCGGTATTTATCAAGGTCTCTATGGTCACCAGTCACCCCCCCCCTCTCTCGCCCTCCCTGCTGTGTGTCCGTCTCCCCCCCGCACTCCCTCCCTGCTGTGTGTCCGTCGCCCCCCCCTTGCCCTCCCTGCTGTGTGTCCCCACCCTCCCTGCAGAGTGCCCCCCCCGCCCTCCCTACAGTGTCCCCTCCCCCCCTGCAGTGTCCCCCCCCCCACCCTCCCTGCAGTGTGTCCGATCCCCCCCGCCCTCCCTGCAGTGTGTCCGTTCGTCCCCCACTCCCTGCTGTGTGTCCGTCCGCCCCCCCTGCCCTCCATGCTATGTGTCTGTCCGTCCCCCCGCCCTGCTGTGTGTCCTTCCATACCCCGCCGCCCTCCCTGCTGTGTATCCCCCCCCGCCGCCCTCCCTGCTGTGTAAACCCCCTCGCCCTCCCTGCTGTGTGTCCGGCCACCCTCCCCTCCTCCTGCTGTGTCCGTCCTCCCCCCCCCCCCTCCTCCCGCTGTGTCCGTCCGTCCCCCCGCCCTCCCTGCTGTATGTCCAGCCACCCTCCCCTCCCGTGCTGTGTGTTCGGCCACCCCCCCTCCTCCCGCTGTGTCCGGCCACCCTCTCCCCTCCCTGCTGTGTCCCCCTCCCCCCCCCCTCACCCTCCCTGCTGTGTGTCCGTGCTCCCCCCCTCGCCCTCCCTGCTGTGTGTCCGTTCGTCCCCCCCTCCTTGCTGTGTGTCCGTCCGCCTCGCCCTGCCCTCCCTGCTATGTGTCTGTCCGTCCCCCCGCCCTGCTGTGTGTCCTTCCATACCCCCCCGCCCTCCCTGCTGTGTAAACCCCCTCGCCCCCCCTGCTGTGTCCCCCCCCCCCCCCTGCTGTGTGTCTGGCCACCCCCCCCCCCTCCTCCCGCTGTGTCCGGCCTCCCCCCCCCCCTCCTCCCGCTGTGTCCGGCCTCCCCCCCCTCCTCCCGCTGTGTCCGCCCCCCCCCCCTCCTCCCGCTGTGTCCGGCCACCCCCCCTCCTCCTCCCTGCTGTGTGTCCGTTACACACACAGACACGCAGCGCCTGACACACACACACACTCACGCACCTGACACACACACACACACTCACGCACCTGACACACACACACACTCACGCACCTGACACACACACACTCACGCACCTGACACACGCACACGCAGCACCTGACACACACGCACACGCAGCACCTGACACACACGCACACGCAGCACCTGACACACGCAGCACCTGACACACACGCACACGCAGCACCTGACACACACGCACACGCAGCACCTGACACACACGCACACGCAGCACCTGACACACACGCACAGGCAGCACCTGATACACACACACACCTGACACTCACACTCACGCACCTGACACACGCACTCACACGCAGCACCTGACATACTCACACACAGCACCTGACACACACGCAGACACGCAGCACCTGACACACACACGCAGCACCTGACACACACGCAGACACGCAGCACCTGACACACACACGCAGCACCTGACACACAAACACGCAGACATGCAGCACCTGACACATACACACACGCAGACACGCAGCACCTGACACACACAGACACGCAGCACCTGACACACACGCAGCACCTGACACACACACACACACAGCACCTGACACACACACACACGCAGCACCTGACACACAGACATGCAGCGCCTGACACACACACACACATGCAGCACCTGACACACACGCAGACACGCAGCACCTGACACACACACACGCAGCTCCTGACGCAGACACGCAGCACCTGACACAGACACGCAGCACCTGACACACACACACGCAGCACCTGACACACACACACACAGCACCTGACACACACACACACAGCACCTGACACACACACACATACGCAGCACCTGACACACAGACATGCAGCGCCTGACACACACACACACATGCAGCACCTGACACACACGCAGACACGCAGCACCTGACACACACACACACGCAGCTCCTGACACACACACGCAGACACGCAGCACCTGACACAGACACGCAGCACCTGACACACACACACACACACACGCAGCACCTGACACACACACACACACACAGCACCTGACACACACACACACACGCAGCACCTGACACACAGACATGCAGCACCTGACACACACACACGCAGCACCTGACACACACACACGCAGCACCTGACACAGACACGCAGCACCTGACACACACACGCAGACACGCAGCACCTGACACACACACGCAGACACGCAGCACCTGACACACACACACATACGCAGCACCTGACACACACACACACACACAGCACCTGACACACACACACACACACACGCAGCACCTGACACACAGACATGCAGCACCTGACACACACACGCAGACATGCAGCACCTGACGCACACATGCAGCACCTGACACACCCACAGACATGCAGCACCTGACACACCCACACACACACGCAGCACCTGACACACATACATACATGTGGCATTTAACGCACACACGCACAGCACCTGACACACAATCATATACACTCAGAGCACCTAACACACACATACACTCGCAGCACCTCACACACTCGTATACACACGCAGCACCTGCCACTCACACATATATACACATGCAGCACCTGCCACTCCCACATACATGAACAGCACCTAACACACACATATATACATGCAGCACCTGACACACACATACACGCGCAGCACCTGACAGTCATACACATACAGATGCGACACAAACACATACACGCTCAACACCTGACACCCACGTGGCAGCTGACGCATACAAATGCAGCACCTGAGATACACACATATACACGTGCAGCACCTGAGACACACACATACACACACACACACACACGTATGTACACGCGCGGCTCCAGGCACACACATACGTACGTACACACGCGGAATTTAACACACACACACATACACGTGCGGCACCTGACACACACGTACGTATGCACACGCGTGGCTCCTGACACACACACATGTATGCACACGCGTGGCTCCTGACACACACACACACACACGCGCGCGCGTGGCTCCTGACACACACACATGTACAAACACGTGCGGCTCCTGACACACACACGTATGTACGTATACGCACGGCACCTGACACCTACATGTATGTACGTATACGCACGGCTCCTGACACCCACACGCATGTACACGCGCGGCTCCTTGCACACACACACACACACGTACGTACACACGCGGCACCTGACACACGCCTGTACGTACACACATGCACAGCACCTGACATACACACATGTAGGTACGCGCCACCTGACACACACACGTACACGCACGACACCTGACACACACGTACGTACACGCACGGCACTGACACGTATGTACGCGCACGGCACCTGACACTCACGTACATACTAGTGATGAGTGGGTTCGGTTCGTCGGAATTCGAACTCCCCGAACTTCACCCATTTTACACGGGTCCGAGGCAGGTTCGAACCTTCCTGCCTTGCTCGGCTAGCCCGAGCGCGCACGAACGTCCTCATCCCGCTGTCGGATTCTCGCGAGATTCGGATGTCTGCATTCGTGGAAAGGGGTCCCATGTGTAAACATGGGACCCCTTTCAGTCCGTCTGGTCCGGGTGTTCGGTTTGTTGTTTTGCCAAGTACGTGGATTTAATCTGGAACCTGGATCAGGTGAGTATAATTATCTTTTATTTTCAGGTACCCGTGGATTCTACTTGGAGAAGAGGACCGACTGCTTCATGTCAACATAGGTAAGTATGTGTGTGTCGGCAGGTGTGAAATAAAATTATACTTTCACGGTGTCTGTGTCCTGTTTTTATTTGGGTATTTTTTTCCCAGTAGAACTACAGGTACCAGCGGGCCCGTTTTTCTCCTGCATGCTGGTACTTGTGGTTCTCCAAGTACCAGCTTGCGGGGGAGGCTTGCTGGGACTTGTAGTACTACTAGAAAAAACAATATTCTTTAAATTTTCTCAAGGCTATCAGCCTCCCATCCGCAGCCCTTGGATGGGGGGGACAGCCTCGGGCTTCACCCCTGGCCCTTGGGTGGCTGGGGGGGGGACCCCTTGATTGAAGGGGTCCACACTCCCCCAGGGTACCCCGGCCAGGGGTGACTAGTTGGATATTTAATGCCACGGCCGCAGGGCACTGTATAAAAGTGACCCCCGGCTGTGGCATTATCTGTCCAGCTAGTGGAGCCCGATGCTGGTGTAAAAAATACGGGGGACCCCTACTCTATTTGTCCCCCGTATTTTTTGCACCCGCACCAGGCGCAGAGCCCGGTGCTGGTTTTAAAAATACGGGGGATCCCTGTCCGTTTTTCCCCCGGATTTTTAGAACCAGGACCGGCTCGAAGAGCCCGAGGCTGGTTATGCTTTGGAGGGGGGACCCACGCAATTTTTTTTCTGGGTTTTTCACATTCCATTTAAAAAATAAATATTTTAAAAAATATATAAATAATACTTGTGCCTCCAAAAAAGGCAAACCAAGTACCTAATCCCTTCTAATATAAATAGATATGCTATTACCAAAAAAAAAAACAGCAAAAAAAAAACCATGTTTTAAATTTTTTTTATTAGATTCCGCCAGCAAAGTGTGGCGGATTGAAAATGACAAATTTACTGTTTAAAAGCACTGTTGTCGAATTTACAAACTTCAATTGAATATACTTTTGTTGAATTGCCGCATTTGTACCATTGCAGAAAAGTCGAATTTGTCAAATGTCGAATTTTAAAGTCGAATTTTGAAAGCCTGTAAGAATAGGCTCCGCCCCCTTCTTCACATCAGCCGTCCCCTTCTACCCCTGTACCTTGCTCTCTCCTGTCTGTGCTCTCTCCCCTCTGTAGGACTAGGCCCCGCCCCCTTCTTACCCTCCTGTGACTGCTCTCTCCTGACAAGTGGACCAGGCCTGCCCCCTACACGCTGCTGGTGTCTTCATTGTTACTTGGTCTGGAGCTCCGTTGGACGTGAGCTCATTAAGAATGAGGAACTGGGATGTTTTAATTTTATTGTGAGTAGTGTAGTGTGGTGATGTAGTATGTTGTATGGGGGGTATAGTGTAATTATGAAGTGCAGCATATGGGAGGGCTGTAGCATAGTGATGTAGTGTGGCATATGGGGGGTGGTAGCGCATAGGCGTGCGTACAGGGGGTGCCTGGTGCGCACAGGCACTCCCTAATGTCCAGCACCGCTGCACGCCACGCTTGCTGTAGCACAGTGATCGCTGAGTGTGTGATCGGTGGAGCCTAGCCTGCAGCTCATTTCCGTACCTCCCACCACCGCTGCACCCGCCCCCCCTCTGCCTGCTGCTAATACTATGCTGAGTGCATTCGTCGGCGGCCTCACTGGGGGGACTGGCGTCACCTTGCAATGTGACGTGGTGATGTCCGCCCATGCTCTCCTCCCGCCCACCTGTGCTTTCCTCCTGCTGCGGTCTCTCAGTCCTAGTGTGCCGCGGCCGCCACACCACTGGCAGTGTTCCTCTAGGAGGGACTGGGAGCTGCTGGCAGACACATTCTGCTGAGACTTACTTGTCAGTGCGGGTTCCGGACGGCAGGCGGCGGGTGGGAGGGCAGACGGGGAGCAGGTGTCACAAGGAGTGTGTGGGTAACTAATTCACAATACTTCCGCTCAACGTGGCACTGCTGGTCCTTCATCTCCCATGTCTCTTCACCAGGTGGCGGGCGGCCCGGAAATTAAGTGATGTGTTGTGCAGCAGTCAGTGTGAAGTGACTGTGAGTAACACTGGTGGTGCTGATGATGATGCTGCAGAATCGGGAAGCAATTAATTCATAAATATAATGTACTCTATCAGTGTATTATACATACATAAACATGTACATACGTGTATTTGTGTATACATGTATATGCATGTATATACATGAGTGTGTGTGCATATATATATATATATATATATATATGTATAAAAATAAGACTTGGGGTTTGTTTTATTAGATAGAGCATGTCCCAGTGAAGTGCCTTTTGGGGTTGTGGTTTTTCGGAAAGTTACAGGTTTTTTTTAATTAAGAGAAATATGCCCCATTATAGAGATAGGGCATTTCAATTTGTTGCGCCTGCGCAGTGGCCGCCAGCAGGGGGTGTACTAGAGGGCCTTCACTTGAGAGCCGCAATATGGCCGCCTTCTCCCCGGTTATTCTGTAAATAGGAAAATAACCTCACAGGTTCACATAGGGCAGAGTTGCCACTACTAGTGCAGGGCTGTAATGTACAGTACTAAGGAAAAGCCATATACTAAAGCGGCACGGTGACCTCACCCCTCTCAGAGACACCAGGGCGCAGCACACTGTACGGGGTACACTTAGTACACACACCTGTTAGCTCAGGGCAGCACTATAGGAACCTCCTGTAATGCTGTGCTGGTGGCGTGTAGTGATCAGGGCACTGGGAGACTGGCTGGCTGGTCTCCGTCTCTGCTGCCTATAGAACTTCCACCTCTGTTATATATCAGGGCTGCTCTCCTGTGTGTTCTCTTCCTCTCCTACCTCACACTGGAACTGGCCGCCAAGAGAACGAGAGGGCAGCGGCTGACATCAGAGAGGGTGCAGCAATCTGTGTGGGCAGAGCCCCTCACAGCAAGGTGTCCTTATGCTGTGCCCCGTGTAATCACTGTGATCCATACAGACTCTCACCCTGGTATGCTCTCTCTTATTTATTTTTTTGCACTGCGGCATGCTCGAGGGAAGGGAGCAGGCACCCCCCACCCCACCGCCACTACTCCTCCGCCAGCATCACTGCCGAGCCGGTCAGTGTTCCGGCGGCAATGAGCAGTAGGCAGCCACCAGCAACAACAGTCAGGAAGCTGTTACTCCCGGCAGCAGTAGCGTCAAGCTGCAATTCAGCCAGCGGCACAATGATCCGGGAGACAGTGGCAGCACAGGGAAGCAGTACCCCCTCCAATCGCAGCACCAACCAGGAGACTGAGGCAGCAACCCGCCCCCAGCAGCAACACCACCCTGATGATAGGTAAGATGCATTTTGGTGTCACAAGAAGGTGGCCGCAGTAGTGGCTGGCTGTGGTCACACCCCGGGGAAAAGTGATAGTGATTTCAGTGTTCCCTTGCGCGGGGATTGGATTTGTAGATGTATGTATAGATGTGAGTGGAAGTGGTTGGATGTATGAGAGCGATAGTGTACGGCTGTATGAGAGCGGTAGTGTGCGGATGTATGAGAGCGGTAGTGTGCGGATGTATGAGAGCGGCAGTGTGCGGATGTAGAGAGCGGCAGTGTGCGGATGTATGAGAGCGGCAGTGTGCGGATGTATGAGAGCGGCAATGTACGGCTGTATAACTGCGTCGGTGTGCGGCTGTATGAGTGCGATGATGTGCGGCTGTATGCGTGTGGTGGTGTGCGGCGGTGTGTGGATGTATGAGAGCGGCAGTGTGCGGCTGTAATAGTGCGGCAGTGTGCGGATGTTTGAAAGCGGCAGTGTACGGCTGTATAACTGCGTCGGTGTGCGGCTGTATGAGAGCAGCAGTGTGCGGATGTATGAGAGCGGGGTTGTACGGCTGTATGAGAGCGGCAGTATGCGGCTGTATGAGAGCGGCAGTGTGCGGCTGTATGAGAGCGGCAGTGTGCGGCTGTATGAGAGCGGCAGTGTGCGGCTGTATGAGTGCGGCAGTGTGCGGCTGTATGAGTGCGGCAGTGTGCGGATGTATGAGAGCGGCAGTGTACGGCTGTATGAGAGCGGCAGTGTACGGCTGTAAGAGCGGCAGTGTGCGGCTGTATGAGAGCGGCAGTGTGCGGCTGTAAGAGCGGCAGTGTGCGGCTGTAAGAGCGGCAGTGTGCGGATGTATGAGAGCGGCAGTGTGCGGATGTATGAGAGCGGCAGTGTGCGGATGTATGAGAGCGGGGTTGTACGGATGTATGAGAGCGGGGTTGTACGGATGTATGAGAGCGGCAGTGTATAGATGTATGAGAGCAGCAGTGTACAGTTGTGTGAGAGCGGCAGTGTGCGGATGTATGAGAGTGGCGGTGTACGGATGTATGAGAGCGGCAGTGTATGGATGGCAGCGTCATAGGGAGGGATGTCGGAATGCTGTTATAGGATTCCTAATACAAAATGGAATCCGTATAGTGGGCGGGGCTGGCACCATGGCACCACGTTGGGCTTGATGGGCAGGTAGTGCGGCAAGCACACCCAAATTGGCGTCTGACGTCGCCCGCAGTCCACACTGTTGTGAGGAGTCAGTTAATTTTGCTGTGTAGTGCACTCAAAGAGGACCTACCGCCCGTCCCCTCCTCGCATCTGAGCAGCAGGTCAGGCTCTTATTTTCTTTTTAATCAGGAGAGGCCGAGTGAACTGTGAGCAGGGGGGCAGAGCTACATGGGACCCAGAGGGGCTGCTGTGCTGTCAGAGAGGAAGAGAGAGATGAAGCTACTGCAGATCCCCAGCTGATTGTGAGGTGCCGGGTTGAAGGGTGATGTGATCACCCTTCTCCCTCGCTGCAGCTGGGGACCGCATCTAGGCTTCCTCCATCGAGGGCATGCGGCGCAGCAGTGGGCAGCGTGTAATGAGTTTGTCTGACTCATTATACTGCTGCCTGTTGTGGACACCTCCGTCCGTACGGACTGGTGTACATGCCCAGCACAGAGGTGACAGTGTTGGTGGAAGTGCTGCCCAGCTCTGACCCTGCAGGCCTCCCTGATCTGGCTGCGGCCGCTGCTGCTGCGGCCCGAAACCCCTGCCGGTCCCCTCCATAGACTTCTGCCTGGCCAGCGCTGAGGTACTAGGGGTAGCCCAACTGCAGGAAGGGTATGTCTCTGGCTTTCTCTCCGGCAGGGGAAGGTGACAGCGGCGGAGGAAGTGCTGCCCACCTCAGACACTGCAGGCCTCCCCGATCCAGCTGCGGCCACAGCTGATGCTGCCAGGACCCCTGCTGGTCTCCTTTGTTGACTGCCGCATGGCCAATGCTGAAGTACTGGGGGTAGGCCAGCTACGGGAAGAGTGTCTCTGCCTCGGGCTCTCTCTCTCTGGCAGGGGAAGGAAGGGCTGATTCTCTGGCACAACAGGGAGGGCTGGGCTGCAGGAACACAGCACTGGAAGAAACAGGAGGCCAAACTCATGACCAAAAAGTGAGCAGTGCAATGATCAGCCCCCTGGTCTTTCCCTCTCTCTGGGTGCAGAGCTGTATTCTACAGAGAGAGCTGGGATGGGAAGAAGGGGAACGGCACCTGACATACACATACACGCGCAACACCTGACACACACACACACATAAACGTGCGGCACCTGATACACACACACGTAGCATCAGACACAATAAAATAAACATGCAGCACCTGACACACACATACACGCGCAACACCTGACACACACATATACACATGCGGCACCTGACACACACACGTAGCATCAGACACAATAAAATAAACATGCAGCACCTGACACATGCATGTACACGCAGCACCTGACACATGCATGTACACGCAGCACCTGACACATACATATACACGCACACCATCAGACACACTAATATACACATGCAGCACCTGACACACACATACACACGCAGCACCTGACACATACATATACACGCACACCATCAGACACACTAATATACACATGCAGCACCTGACACACACATACACACGCAGCACCTTACTCACACACACACATGTACACGTGCAGCACCTGACGCACACACATGTACACGCGCAGCACCTGACGCACACTCATGTACACGCGCAGCACCTAATGCACACTCATGTACACACGCAGAACCTGACGCACACTCATGTACACGCACAGCACCTAATGCACACTCATGTACACGCGCAGCACCTGACGCACACTCATGTACACGCGCAGCACCTGACACAGACATACGTATTCATGCGCAGCACCAGACATACACTTGTACACACGCGGAGCACCTGATACTCACACACATATACACCCGCAACACCTGACACACACCCACGTGCGGCAGCTGACGCATACACACGCACCTACAAAAGGGTAGTTCCGCAACAGGTAGTTTGTACAGATATTGACCAACATAAGGTCTTTATCTGTGACCGACTTTGAAATAATTGTATGCACAGTCAGTGCTGATCACTCGTCGGTGGTGCTCCCAGAGTCAATAGGTTAGAGCAATAGAACAAAAGAAGAGAGAGACTCTTTGTTGGGGCACTCTTAGTCAAAAAATATTAGACACTAAAACTTAACATTTAATAGATATAATAAAAATCTAGTGACTCAAAAGTAAAGATAAGAATTGTGAACAAATATATTCATGCATATTATTCATGCATATCACTCAATGCTTCTATTTTAAAAATAGATCTGAAAAATGCCTGGGTGAAAATTATTTGTAGTTAATATTTTCTTTGGGACAAATCTGTCTATATTTTGAGACAGGATATAATTATGGTCCCCCAGGGATACTACCTATGTTCAGTTTTGAAATATTGTGCAATTTCTTAAAGAGAAAGGTTAAAGGAAATATGGTCTTTTAAATGTTGCCTTAATAGGTCCTTAGGCACCTACTGCTGTATGTCTGGGCAGTGGTGTTACCGGAAAGGCTTTTACTTGATTAAACAGTGCATTGTTCGACTCTATGCAATCAATAGAAGTCTGAAAATATGATGTAGGGATAGGGATAATTACATACTTAACAGTAATACAGTAATGCAGTTGGTAGAGATTTGAGAATACAATATTTTAAATTTTGCATAAAGATATATTGAAAAGAGGATTTATTTTGTGCGGTATCTTTTGTAATAGTACAGTAAAATTCTCAAAAATAGCATTAAGGAAAAGACAGCGATTTGAAAGAGAGAAAAAAGAAAGGGGTATGTCTTACTTCTGCTGTTCAGCTGGATTGTTTACTGCACCTGGTGTTCGCTGTTGGTCCCCCACACAGTTACTGACCAGGCCTACCACAGATTTGCTTCCAAGATCGGACGAGATCAGGCGTATCCTGTGGAGTATGGCCGTAATCTGCTGAATGAGAGAGTATGACTGCCAAAGTGCTTCTGCTGTCCAAATTAATGGATGAGAGAGCATGAAAATAATATATTGTTTATATATATATATAATGGGCTCTATAGTGATGCCATAGTTTGTAATGTGCCCAGGTGGACTCCTATATGGAGATAGATATATCCAAATGGAGGGAGCTGAATGCTCTCCACTATTTTTAAACTAACAGTATTTTCTTTGTTAAGGAAAAAAAAAAAGGAGAGAAAATAAATAAGGAGACCCTAGAGATACTGACCAACGGTAATCACTTAATTCCTGTGCGAGTATTGCATATAATCACACTGCACATACCGTGAGTGTCAGAACTGCCCTAACATTCATATAATTACACTGCATATAGCATGGGTATCAGAAGTACCCTGACATTCGAACAGTTAATGAGTATGAAACAGAAGTATTAAGCAAAACTGCAAAAGCTTAATTCTTATAAAAATATTACATGTGGTCACACTGCAGTATGATATGAATATAAAATTTTTTTGCTGCAAACACTTTAGTTATTGTACAGATATTACATATGGTCATACTGCATAAACGTGATATATAAGTATCAAAGAATGCTCATAATTCAGAGGTATTGACAGACTGCAGACTTGATTGCTGTACAGATATTGCATGTAATCACACTGTGGTATGATATAAATATCAGAAAAAAGGCTCTCAATTCAAAGTTAACATGAACATGTGTAGTTGTATAGAAAATCAATAGAAATCACACTTAATAAAAAAGAGATACATAATAAGGTTTGATGACCCAAAAAGGGTGCTTACTGAACCGATAAATCCCTTAGTGTGGGGGTGGGCTGCGCAGTCCCACAGAGTCCCACTAACCAAACGGCCCGTTTCACCTATCTAGGCTTGTTCACAGCCTAGATAGGTGAAACGGGCCGTTTGGTTAGTGGGACTCTGTGGGACTGCGCAGCCCACCCCCACACTAAGGGATTTATCGGTTCAGTAAGCACCCTTTTTGGGTCATCAAACCTTATTATGTATCTCTTTTTTATTAAGTGTGATTTCTATTGATTTTCTATACAACTACACATGTTCATGTTAACTTTGAATTGAGAGCCTTTTTTCTGATATTTATATCATACCACAGTGTGATTACATGCAATATCTGTACAGCAATCAAGTCTGCAGTCTGTCAATACCTCTGAATTATGAGCATTCTTTGATACTTATATATCACGTTTATGCAGTATGACCATATGTAATATCTGTACAATAACTAAAGTGTTTGCAGCAAAAAATTTTTATATTCATATCATACTGCAGTGTGACCACATGTAATATTTTTATAAGAATTAAGCTTTTGCAGTTTTGCTTAATACTTCTGTTTCATACTCATTAACTGTTCGAATGTCAGGGTACTTCTGATACCCATGCTATATGCAGTGTAATTATATGAATGTTAGGGCAGTTCTGACACTCACGGTATGTGCAGTGTGATTATATGCAATACTCGCACAGGAATTAAGTGATTACCGTTGGTCAGTATCTCTAGGGTCTCCTTATTTATTTTCTCTCCTTCTTTTTTTTTTTTCCTTAACAAAGAAAATACTGTTAGTTTAAAAATAGTGGAGAGCATTCAGCTCCCTCCATTTGGATATATCTATCTCCATATAGGAGTCCACCTGGGCACATTACAAACTATGGCATCACTATAGAGCCCATTATATATATATATAAACAATATATTATTTTCATGCTCTCTCATCCATTAATTTGGACAGCAGAAGCACTTTGGCAGTCATACTCTCTCATTCAGCAGATTACGGCCATACTCCACAGGATACGCCTGATCTCGTCCGATCTTGGAAGCAAATCTGTGGTAGGCCTGGTCAGTAACTGTGTGGGGGACCAACAGCGAACACCAGGTGCAGTAAACAATCCAGCTGAACAGCAGAAGTAAGACATACCCCTTTCTTTTTTCTCTCTTTCAAATCGCTGTCTTTTCCTTAATGCTATTTTTGAGAATTTTACTGTACTATTACAAAAGATACCGCACAAAATAAATCCTCTTTTCAATATATCTTTATGCAAAATTTAAAATATTGTATTCTCAAATCTCTACCAACTGCATTACTGTATTACTGTTAAGTATGTAATTATCCCTATCCCTACATCATATTTTCAGACTTCTATTGATTGCATAGAGTCGAACAATGCACTGTTTAATCAAGTAAAAGCCTTTCCGGTAACACCACTGCCCAGACATAGAGCAGTAGGTGCCTAAGGACCTATTAAGGCAACATTTAAAAGACCATATTTCCTTTAACCTTTCTCTTTAAGAAATTGCACAATATTTCAAAACTGAACATAGGTAGTATCCCTGGGGGACCATAATTATATCCTGTCTCAAAATATAGACAGATTTGTCCCAAAGAAAATATTAACTACAAATAATTTTCACCCAGGCATTTTTCAGATCTATTTTTAAAATAGAAGCATTGAGTGATATGCATGAATAATATGCATGAATATATTTGTTCACAATTCTTATCTTTACTTTTGAGTCACTAGATTTTTATTATATCTATTAAATGTTAAGTTTTAGTGTCTAATATTTTTTGACTAAGAGTGCCCCAACAAAGAGTCTCTCTCTTCTTTTGTTCTATTGCATACACACGCACCATCAGACACACTCATATATACACGCAGCACCTGACACACACATACACACACACACACACACACACACACACACACAGGACCTGACACACATACACAGGCAGCACCTGACACACACACATATACACGCGCAGCACCTGACACCACGCACTCACACGTACAAGCAATGCATTTCACGCCTACCTCCAGCCTCCGTTACAGGCTGCTGCCGCCTACCCCCCTCCCTGCAACAGCTGCAAAGGCAGCAAAATATTTTGACCAAAGTCTAAAGGCCCATACACATTAAACGATGTCGCTCTGTGAGCGACATCGTCTAATGTTTCCCCCTCCCGGGCCGGCCGGCCGGCGGCCGACTGTACACACTGAGCGATATGACCGCTCATATCACTCAGTGACGTCACGCCCCCGCCAGCCCTGCATGAAGGTCGTGGACGATAGTCCACATCCTTCATGCATGCCCTACCGACAGCGACGATTGTTGCCGACCCGCGGGGCAGCGCATCGTTCGTTGCTGGTGGCATATACACTTAACGATAAAACGAGCAACGTCGCTCAAGGAGGGGGAAAATGAGCGACGTCGCTCATTAAATCGTTAAGTGTGTACGGACCTTAAACAATTCGGTTTGGTAAATAAAATTATTTTGCACAGAACAGTGATGTTATACGAAAATTTTCATTAAACATTTAAAAAATCAAATGTTTATTTTTACAGTGAAATTTTACATTTCTGAATAAAAAAAATAAATTTAAAAAAAGCGATGAAATTCCATAGACAAAAAACCTTACGGTTTCACATGTCCCATTAAGGCTTCTTAGACATGATTCGAAATTTAAGAAACCTGTTGTAACTCTTCCACTCAAACTCCAAAAAGCAATGAAATTCCGATCATTAAGGCTGACGCCTTAATGGACGTGTTCCTTGCGCAATACAGATATGGTATGCCATCACAGCCTGTGGGTAAGTGCAGATTCAGCACTCTCACAGAGTGAGATTGCTGTCACTCACACAATGGTGGAGCTGCTAATTCACAGATTTGTGTGCTCATTGGAATACACACATGCAGTCTATGCAACTGAAGGTCTGAGCGGAAGACAAAGCTGCTCAGATGAGGTATGAGTGTTGTTGATTGAAGGGAGGAGAGCGGTGTGGATGGGGGAACAGAAGTGTGTGGATAGAGGGAACACTAAGCAGCACTGATGGGGGGGGGGGACAAAGAAACTCGGGGTAATTCAGACCGCAGCAGCAGCGATCGCAGTCTGAATTAGTTTGTGAGGTGCGCACGTGCAATGGCTGCACTGCGCGTACGTACCCCAGGAGCCCAGTGAGATGCTATCAGCATCTCACTGGCTGCGATCACCCTGCCTGATTGATAGGCAGAAAGGGTTGCGGGGAAGGAGGGGGTGTGCAAACAGCGTTAGAATGCCATTGGCAGGGCATGGTCTGCACAACGGAGGCGTTTCCGGACCACTGGGGGGTGGGCTGTGGCGGTTATTTCCCTGCCAAGAGCGCAGGACCCACGAAATTTACCTTCAGGATGTCGGCTACATGAATGGGGTAAGAGTGGTGTGGATAGGGGGTAGATTAAGCACAAAGTATGGGAAGGGAGACAGAGCGGTGCAGATGGGGGAAATGGTGCAGATGGGTTGAAAACACTGGCTTGGATGGGTAGAAAACTGGTGCAGATGGGAGAGAAGACAGTGTGCCCTGTACTGGAGGAGACAGAGTGACGTTGAAGAGGGAAACACTGAGCAGTACAGAGAAGGAAACGGTGATACAGACAAGGCACAGGTGCGGAAAGACAGATGGTGCAGATAAGTTAGTACAGACTAGCACAGATGGGAGAACACAGCAGTAGGGATAGGGGAAGACAGCAGCATGGAGGTGTATAGGGGAAGCAAGTGTAGATGCATAGACAGTAGATGTGGTATTATAGTTTTAGCAATTAACCAAGATATTTTGAGGGAGCTAAATGTGTATACTAAGTGAGATGGATGTATGGAGTGAGAAGCTGTTGTAACACGGTGGGATTGTTGTGGTGACCGAATGGGATGGTTGTGGGCACTGTGTGGGATGGGAGCACCACAAAACTGCTCAGACCTTCAGTTGCATAGACTGCATGTGTGTATTCCAATGAGCACACAAATCTGTGAATTAGCAGCTCCACCATTGTGTGAGTGACAGCAATCTCACTCTGTGAGAGTGCTGAATCTGCACTTACCCACAGGCTGTGATGGCATACCATATCTGTATTGCGCAAGGAACACGTCCATTAAGGCGTCAGCCTTAATGATCGGAATTTCATTGCTTTTTGGAGTTTGAGTGGAAGAGTTACAACAGGTTTCTTAAATTTCGAATCATGTCTAAGAAGCCTTAATGGGACATGTGAAACCGTAAGGTTTTTTGTCTATGGAATATAATTATTTTACAACTAGTGAAAATTACCATAAACCTAAAGTTAAGCCACATATAGTTAAGCTCATCCTATATTGCACTTTATATGTTGTGGGTTCTTAATATGTTTTTCTCATACGTCCTAGAGGATGCTGGGGACGACATCAAGACCATGGGGTATAGACGGGATCCGCAGGAGACATGGGCACTCTAAAGACTTTTCATTGGGTGTGAACTGGCTCCTCCCTCTATGCCCCTCCTCCAGACTCCAGTTTTAGAAATGTGCCCAGGTCGACTGGATGCACTCTGAGGAGCTCTACTGAGTTTCTCTGAAAAGACTTGCGTTCGGTTTTCTTATTTTTAGGGAGATCTGCTGGCATCAGACTCCCTGCTTCGTGGGACTGAGGGGGCAGAAGCAGAACCAACTTCCTCAGAGTTTCATGGCTCTGCTTCTGGCTGACAGGACACCATTAGCTTCTGAAGGGAACTGAATGCTAGCCGTGTCTAGATGCTCACTCCCACAGCACGCCGTCACCCCCTCACAGAGCCAGAAGTCTGAAGACAGGTGAGTATAAGAAGAATGATCTTCTATCAAGTAAGTGACGGCTAAGGTGCGGCGTGGCTGGCGGGAGCCATTGCTGCCCACACACACAGGCACTGCAGGGCGCGGGGGCGGCCTGGGCAGCAATAAATAAAAATACCTCAAAACTGGCTAAAAGGGGGCATAAGTTGCCGCTGGCACAGCCCTACCCCCACCAGTATAAATATTAGTGTTTATATGAGTGTAAGGATGCGCCATTGCGGGGGCGGAGCTACTTCCTCAGGCAGCCAGCACACTAAGCGCCATTTTCTCTCTCTCCTCAGGCTGCAGAGAACACGCTGGTACTCGCCTCCACTTCTGACAAAGTACAGGGTGCTATAAAGGGGGGACACAACGATTGTGGTGCATTTAATAGTGTGAATTACTGTTTAAAAGTGCTATTTGGCTGTGGACATTCTGTGTTCACAGGGAATACTGGCGCTGGGGTTGTGAACTGGCTGCTCCTATCCTGTGTCCCTCTGACAGATTTTACTGTGGGTCTGTCCCCAAAATAAGTCCTAGTGTGTCTGTTGGTGTGAGGCATGTCTGAGGCAGGGAGTTCCTCCCCGGAGGAAGCCATTTTAGGGACACAGAGTTGTAATGTGGTGGCGCTACCGGCACACCAAGAGCCTGCAAGGGTGAAAGAGATACGTGACAGTATGCATCTGATTGACCATAGATTAGATAAGTCTGAATCTAGGGCTACATGCTGGAGAAAATCTGTGGAAGATGTGATTTTTCAGGATGCTGTTATTCATTATGCAGGCAGCCCCTCTGGGTCACATAAGAGACCATTTGCAAATGTTGTAAACACTGATACCGACACGTATTCTGACTCTTGTGTCGACGATAGTGAATCCAGAGAGAGAGATCCTAAATTGGCAAAAAATATACAATACATGATTGTGGATATAAGGGACGTGTTGGAGGTTACAGAAACCACTCCTGTACCTCAGGAGAAGGCGTATTTATGTAAGGAAAAGAAGTCCAAAGTCACGTTCCCTCCTTCATGCGAACTAAATGCTCTGTTTGAAGGGATGTGGGTGAATCCTGATAAAAGATTTCGTATTCCCAAAAGGATTCACATAGCTTACCCTTTCCCGGCTGAGGACAGGAAAAAGTGGGAGTCACCCCCTGTGTTAGACAGTGCACTTTCCAGGTTGACAAAGAAGGTAATTCTCCCTGCTCCTGGCATGGCTTCTCTTAAAGAGCCGGCAGACCGAAAAATGGAAACGACATTGAAATCCATTTATGTTACCAATGATACACTGATTAAGCCCACTATTGCCTGCGCATGGGTGAGTCGCGCTATTGAAAAATAGTCAGAAAGCGTGTCATCAGAAATTGACATGATTGATAAAGATGAGATACTCCTTAAGTTAGGGAATATCAAGGACGCTGCCGCCTACATGCTGGAAGCAATGAAGGATATTGGACTCTTGAGTTCACAGGCCGCTACCATGGCAGTATCGGCTAGGTGGGCATTGTGGATTCGCCAGTGGAAAGCGGATGCAGATTCCAAAAGAAACATGGAGGCTCTCCCATATAAAGGTGAGGCCTTATTTGGCGATGGCCTGGATGCGTTAGTCTCGGCGGCTACCGCAGGTAAGTCGTGTTTTTTGCCCTCTGCACCTGCACCCGCAAAAAAGACCTATCACCTGAAAATGCAGTCCTTTCGGCCCAATAAATACAAAAAGATGAGAGGTTCCCCCTTCTTTGCAGGTAGGGGAAGAGGAAAGAAGCCCACAGCGACTCCAGGTTCCCAGGGGCAGAAGTCTACCCCTACTTCTGCCAAATCCTCAGCATGACGCTGAAGCTCCCTTGCGGGAGGCCGCTCGGGTGGGGGCACGTCTAAGACTCTTAAGCCAGGATTGGATTCTGTCTGGCTTGGATCCATGGGTGTTGCAAATAGTATCCCAGTATACAAGCTGGAGTTTCAAGACGTTCCCCCATGCCGATTTTTCAAATCGACCTTGCCAGTTTCTCCGTCAGAAAGAGAAGCAGGAACAGCGGCAATCCAAAAATTATGTCAAGACCAGGTCATAGTCCTTGTACCGTTGTCACAACAAGGGAGGGGTTTTTATTCAAGCCTCTTTGTGGTTCCGAAGCCGGACGGCTCGGTCAGACCGATCCTAAATCTAAAGGATCTGAATTGTTACCTAAAAAGGTTCAAGTTCAAGATGGAATCACTTCGGGCAGTGATTACCAGTCTGGAGGATGGGGACTACTTGGTGTCGGTGGACATAAAGGATGCTTACCTGCATGTTCCCATTTATCCTCACAAGGCTTATCTGAGATTCGCGGTTCAGGATTGCCATTACCAATTCCAGACGTTACAGTTCGGTCTCTCCACGTCGCCGAGGGTATTCACCAAGGTGATGGCGGAGATGATGGTTCTCCTTCGTCAGAAAGGAGTCAATATAATTCCTTATCTGCACGACCTCCTGATAAAGGCGAGGTCCAGGGAGCAGTTGTTACAAAACATATCACTCTCCCTGTCAATACTCCAACAACACAGGTGGATCATAAATTACCCAAAGTCACAGTTGGAACTGACGACAAGGTTGTCTTTCCTCGGGATGATTCTGGACGCAGACGTTCAGAGAGTATTTCTTCCGCTGGAAAGGCTCTGGAAATCCAGAAAATGGTAAAACAGATATTGAAACCATCAAGTGTGTCGATCCATCAGTGCATTTGGCTGTTGGGGAAGATGGTGGCGGCCTACGAGGCCACACAGTTTGGCAGGTTCTATGCCCGAATATTCCAGTGGGACCTGTTGGACAAGTGGTCGGGGTCACACCTACACATGCATAGAAAGATAATCCTGTCGTCAAAAACCAGGATTTTGCTCCTGTGGTGGTTTCACAGCTCTCACCTGCTAGAGGGAAGCAGGTTCGGGATTCAGGACTGGGTCCTGGTAACCACGGATACAAGTCTCCGAGGCTGGGGAGCAGTCTCAGGGAGAAAACTTCCAGGGACGTTGGTCATAACAGAAAGCCTGCCTTCACATAAACGTTCTGGAGCTAAGAGCCATTTACAACGGCCTTCAACGGGTGGTATTCCAGTGACCGCCGGTCAGCTGACCGACAGTCACATGACCTCCTCCACCATCCCGACGGCTCGCTATCCCGATGGTCGGCATGCCGACCAACAGGGACTATTTCCACTCGTGGGTGTCCACGACACCCATAGAGTGGGAATAGAACCCGTGGCGACCGCAGGTCGTCACCGAGCCCGCAGCGAGCCCGCAAGGGGCTTGCTGCACTCGCCCCTCCCCACCGGGATTCCGGCGTCTGTATGCTGCCGGGATCCCGGCGTCGGTAAGCTGACCGGCGGTCTCCTGATCGCCGGTCAGCCGTACTACACCCCCTTCAACAAGCGGTACATCTTCTTCAAGACTGTCCCGTGCAGATCCAGGCGGACAATGTAACAGCAGTCGCGTACATAAACAGGCAGGGCGGAATAAAAAGCAGAGTGGCAGAGGCGACAAAAATCCTCTGCTGGGTAGAAAAACATCTACAAGCTCTGTCGGCAATATTCATTCTGGGAGTAGACCACTGGGAAGCAGACTTCCTCAGCAGACACGATCTCCATCCAGGAGAGTGGGGCCTCCACCAAGCCTCCACCAAGAAGTCTTCGCAGAGGTTACAAGTCTTTGGGGAGTTCCTCAAATAGACATGATGGCGTCTCGTCTCAACAAGAAGCTTCAGAGATACTGTTCCAGGTCGAGAGACCCTCAAGCAGTAGCAGTGGATGCACTGGTGACCCAGTGGGTGTTTCAGTCAGTGTATGTCTTCGCTCCACTTCCGCTGATCCCAAAAGTACTCGGGATCATAAGAAAAACAAGGGTTCGAGCAATCTTCATTGCCCCAGACTGGCCAAGGAGGGCTTGGTACCCAGATCTTCAGCAGTTGCTCATGGAAGATCCTCGGCCTCTTCCTCCTCGAGAGGACCTGCTGCAGCAGGGGCCGTGCGTGTACCAAGACTTACCGCGGCTACATTTGACGATATGGCTATTGAGTGCCGTATCCTAGCCAGGAAGGGTATTCCCGAGGAGGTCATCCCCACCCTTATTCAGGCCAGAAAGGGAGTAACGTCGAAAAATTACCACCATATTTGGAGAAAATATGTTTCTTGGTGTGAATCCAAGAAGGCTCCTACGGAAGAGTTTCAGTTGGGACGTTTTCTCAATTTTTTGCAGGATGGTGTGGAGGCGGGCCTCCGATTGGGATCAATCAAGGTCCAGATTTCGGCCTTGTCAGAGTTCTTTCAGAAACAATTGGTCTCTCTTCCAGTTTGTGAAAGGAGTTCTCCACATCCAACCTCCATTCGTGCCTCCAGTGGCACCATGGGACCTTAACGTGGTATTGCAGTTCCTTCAATCGGATTGGTTTGAGCCTCTGCAAAAGATAGAATTTAAGTTTCTCACTTGGAAAGTGGTGATGATTTTGGCATTGGCATCCGCAAGGTGGTTGTCTGAATTGGGGGTCTTATCTCAAAAGAGCACTTACCTGATTTTCCATGAAGATAGGGCAGAGTTGAGGACAACATTTTCTTCCGAAGGTGGTTTCATCTTTCCACATAAACCAACCTATTGTAGTGCCAGTAGTTACTGACACATTCACTGATTCAAAATTTCTAGATGTGGTTAGAGCTTTGAAAATCTATGTCGCTAGAACGGCTCGTATACGGAAAACAGAGGCTCTGTTTGTCCTGTATGCTCACAACAAGATTGGCTGTCCTGCTTCCAAGCAGACTATTGCACGTTGGATTAGAAATACGATTCAGCAAGCTCATACTACGGCTGGTTTACCGTTACCGACGTCGGTAAAGGCCCACTCCACTAGGAAGGTGGGCTCATCCTGGGCAGCTGCCCGGGGGGTCTCGGCATTACAACTTTGCCGAGCAGCTACCTGGTCAGGGTCAAACACATTTGCTAAGTTCTACAAGTTTGACACCTTGGCCGATGAGGACCTCAAGTTTGGTCAATCGGTGCTGCAGGGTCATCCGCACTCTCCCGCCTGTACTGGAGCTTTGGTATAGACCCCATGGACTTGATGTCGTCCCCAGCATCCTCTAGGACGTATGAGAAAATAGGATTTTGATAACCTACCGGTAAATCCTTTTCTCCCAGTCCGTAGAGGATGCTGGGCGCCCGTCCCAGTGCGTACTTTGCCTGCAGTGTAGTTATTACAGTTACACAAGTTGTGTTATCTTAGTTTCAGCATGTTTCTGCAATTGGTTCATGCCTGTTGGCGTGTGTCATGTTGAATGCCATGTGTGCGGCATGGTTGAGTGTGTGAATTGGTAGATATCTCACCACTAGTTAAGTAATTCCTTTCCTCGAAATGTCAGTCTCCCTGGGCACAGTTCCTATAACTGGAGTCTGGAGGAGGGGCATAGAGGGAGGAGCCAGTTCACACCCAATGAAAAGTTTTTAGAGTGCCCATGTCTCCTGACGATCCCGTCTATACCCCATGGTCTTGACATCATCCCCAGCATCCTCTACGGACTAGGAGAAAAGGATTTACCGGTAGGTTATCAAAATCCTATTTTTTTTTGCCCAGTCGACTGTGGGGTATATGATATTACTATTTTAATAAATTGAATTTGTGGGTTTTTTTTTTAATACTTTATAAGTGCATGTGTCATTGAATTCATTCTAATTTGTATTTTTCTTTTTAAGGGGTTGAGTATTCCCCTCTCTGACACAGCTGCTAGGTAAAGGGATTTTTACATGGTAAACCAGGCGCTTTGTCATTTTTCTTATATACATTGTTAATAATAAAGCAGCCAGTAGTTTACCCTGCACAGAAATAATATAACCCACCCAAATCTAACTCTCTGCACATATTATATCTGCCTCCCTGCAGTGCACATGGGGGGTAATTCCAAGTTGATCGCAGCAGAGAGAGTTAGATTTGGGTGGGGTGTGTTCAATCTGCAATCTAAGTGCAGTGTAAAAATAAAGCAGCCAGTATTTACCCTGCACAGAAATAAAATAACCCACCCAAATCTAACTCTTTCTGCACATGTTATGTCT